>NW_009697497.1:0-28676 GCF_000703405.1 Apaloderma vittatum | reverse complement strand
AAGGCCAAAGCGTTCCCGTTGATTATTTGGGCTGCTGCAGCGTGCGCTGGTGAGTGCGGGTTATTCAGCAGCGAGCCTCTCCCGAAACCCGCGGGTGTGTGGCTGTGCCTGGTTTCCACAGATGTGAAAACAAGCTCTGGAAAATAAGTGTTTTTGTAAGGGGAGGGAGCAAACAAAACACATTGGAAGGAAGTGTTGCAGCCTGAGGGGCTGGCGCTGCTGCCGCAGGGGGACATGGAAGTTTTCCCGATGTGCTGCAAAGAGGGGAGACCCAGGCTGCCACCCGCAGCTAAACTGCTATTGCAAAACGGGGTGTCTCATCACCCTTCTCCCCCTGTTTGCCTTGTGCTGAAGGCCAGTCCCTAAATTTGAAGCGGCCTCTGATCAGTTCCCACACCTGGAAACCTTCAGCCTCTTATGTGGATCCCCGCTGGTGCGAAAACTGCGGGACCAGATCAGTGGTACACAACATCTCACTTCTCCCTCCTTTCTGACCCACAGCGCACGCAGGAGGTCCTGTGTACACACGCAGGAGGTCCTGTGTAACACACTCGTACAAGGATTAAAGCAGAAACTCTATCCGAGCTCCCTGTTCGCACCTGGTAATGGTGCGACTGAAGAAAGAGGCAGCAGGGTCAGCTGTGCTCCCAGTGTCTTGTGCCCTGGAGAAGCAAAGCTGTGGTGGAGCTGCGTTTCCCATGGCTGTTCATCCCTGGGGCCCTGCCAGGCAGCCAGAGATGTGCCACTGACTGTCGTATATGCTCTCTCAACAGTGATCATCAGTGCGGAGGGGAGAAAAGTCTTGTTCTGTTTTTCAGAATGTGTTAAGAGACTATTACACTAATGCGTGGACAAAGAAAGTACAACCAACAGAAGCAATGTGCTGCTTGTGTTTTAAACGATGTCGTTTATTCATATGAGCCATCCTTTTGGATAGTTACACAAACTTGTTTGCAAGACTCACAGTGCAAAGGTGCAGAGACCAGCTGTACTCATAAAGCTTTTTCAGTATGTCGAAGCTTGACAATCCCCATGACTCAGCTGAACACCAACCTGCTGCTTCCCCTGTTGTCCCTCCGGTTGTTGCCACTGCAAGTATTTCTGCTTCATGTACGTTTATGAAAAAATACCTTAACAACAAAAAAAATCCCTAGGAGTCGAATGTTGCCGTTGAAAAGCTGGTAGTTGTCTCCAGAAGCCCCTTCAGCACAATGATGTGAACTTTTGTTAATCCAAGAGGTGCTGCAGTCTCCAGAGGGCTGTGCTGCTCCAGCTCCACTGTCCACATGTCCGGGTGGGAACGCATGGGATGGCCGGATGGGAATGAGCAGGGTGGGCAGGGGTCAGGGCGGTCAGATGGCTAACTCCAGCACCCCCCCAGCTGTGCACAACTGCCCAGATGATGTGAGCACTGTAGAAATGTAGCACCATGTTTCTCTGACTGAGATTGCAGGAGAGTTGTGAGAATGAGATTTGTTTTAATAGATACAGCAGCTGATGGTGCTTGCTAAGACTGAAGCGTTCTACGTAATTATAATCAGCAGTAAAACACAGTGTTTGCCCTGCAAAACTTCCTATCTAATTATACATGTTACTTCAAAATTACTACAAAGCATTTTTTTAATGTCTGGATTCATTTTAATAAGTACATATCAAAGATTCAAAATGACACAAGGAATGACACAAGGTGATTTCTGTAAGATCATGTTCTTATAATAGCTCATGTAAGACAGAAATATGAATATATCATATAAGTAATTTGAAGGCTTGCATATTCCCAGTGTGTGTTTTCCCATTTCTTCATTTTAAAAAATGTAAACCAGGATGGATCAAATTCACATGCTAGTGGACCTGTGTGCTTTGCTGCAGTTGCTCCCTCAGAACTCAGAATATATCAATTCACTTTTATGAAGTGCTCTTTTTCTTTTCTAGTACAGAGGACAGGATTGAAGGAGCAAAAGGTGAAGGATGGGCACTGGTGCAGAAAAACAAAGCTTTAACCAAGAAAAGTACCAGTGGGTCCATGTGGCTGCTGTGAGACCTGTACAATGTGTGCTTCCACGTGGGAGAAACAGTAATAGGAGCACTTATACTCTGCAGCCCAGCATGGTGTAAATAAATAATTGAATTGGCGAGATAATGAGGTACAATACCTAATAATTGCAATTTTTCACTCTTTTAAATAGGTCACATCTTTCCTCCCTGACTCTGAATTGAATTTTCCTCTGTGCTGACGGCCAGGCATGTGATTCTTTGTAGCTGTAAAAAGAAAGCAGCAGCAGAGCCTTGGGGTATAGAGATATTATAGCAGCCACGCAACACATTTCTGCATTCAGAAATGCTTTTGTGTTGGGTCGGGCAACAGCTATTAAGCAGGGACATATGATTTTTCTTTTTTCATGTTGTCAGAAGAAAATGTGGAACTGATAAGAAACACCTGTGGAAATGGCAAGCCATCTCAGAAACCAGGGTTTGTTTAGAAGATGAAGAGATAAAAACTGAAGGCATGTGTTGCAGGGCAAGATAATCTTGAACAGAATGTCTGGGGTTTGTTATTTTTAAAAAAAAAAAAGGAAGAAGAAGCTATAGTACATTTCAGGTAATTGGCTTTCTGTGCAAAGAAAGGTCCTAGAGGATCATAAGGCAACATTGGAGCAGTATGTAGAACTGCATGAGCTGCATGGATGTTGTTCATTCCTTTTTCTTCGTGGAAACATGATTCCATTTACATTTTATTTGCATCTTGTTAATATTTTCTTAGAACCCCAGCAGGGCACTGGAAAGCATGAAAGCACACATTACCAGCTGAACATGTGTAACCAAAGTTTTCTCTTCACTTGCAGCTCAGCCTATTCTGTGTGCTCTGATTTAAAGCCCTGTAATACACTTACCACATAGGAATTCTCTTTAGCTACATTTAACTTTTCTGAGTGAAGATTTGTCAGATCATTTGTTTTATTTAATACATACATATTTTCATGCCTCTGTCCTGCTTGATGTCCAAAAGGCATTTTTTAAAGGAAGTTGATAGTCTGGAAAAGATGCAGCAATTAAATGATAAATACTGGGAAATGTGCAGCACGGTGCGGATTTAATGGAAACATTGCCATGATTCTTCACCTCAGTGTTGTGGCATTAAATCAGTCAGAAGATAGAGGCAGGTTGCCGGTGTGTGTGAAGCCCGGAGGAGCAGGCAGTTCCAGGAATAATTTTAGAGACTGTAAAGTGACTCTAAAATGGAAATCTCAGCAGCAGTTCTAGGAGGGCCCAGCTGAACAAGATACACAAGCACATGTACAGTTTTAAACACACAAGTAGTCCTGAAATCAATGAGACCACCCACAGCCTTACAGTCCCTTGAGGAACTGAGCCCTTAATTGCTCTGTAACTGCTGCAAAAAGACATCAAGTTTCCTTTGTATTACTTAATATTAAAAAGGGCTTTGCCAAACTAAAAACACTGGAGGAGCCCAACCCAAACCAAATGGATAAGGTGAAGAACTAAAGTAGCTTTGCAGGAGGGCTGCCTTTTACTAAAATTGTCCTCTGTTTCAGCCTACCTTGAGTTGCTCCTCCTGCTGAGGCCCATGCTCAGCAGCACTCATTTTAGGCAGGACCACCAAATTACAATTGCTTCCCCCTTTGAATGATAAGCAATTGACAGATTCTGAAGGTTTCAGATCATTTTCTTTTTTTTTTTTTTTTGACACAACGTCCTAATCTGCCCCTTGTTAGTAGAAAAGTTATAACCGTAGTAAATCTTTTTAAGACCTACTTGGGATGCCAAGCTTCTTTGTCTGGAAAGGTATTTCTGCAGCTTCTCAAACTGTATTACATGGGTGGCAAATGAGGTGATCCTTTCGCAGCGTATGAGGCAGGGAAGTGTTAATATCTCTGCTTTACAGATGGACAACTGATCTGCAAGGGGTCAGAAACCTCAGCTGCAAAAAATCTGGAAAGCTGAGTTGACTTTATTGGAACTGCGCTGATTTATACCAGCTGAACATATGGCCCCAGAAGATTAAGTAGTCTGTGTGAGGAATCTGTGGCACATCTGGGACACTCCAGGGCCTGAGTCGCAAGATCATCCTTCCTGCCTGTAATGCTTCCAGACATGCTTCTACTACTCAGAAGCCTCTGCTAACTTTTTTCCTAACCTCTTGGTAAAGTAATAATGAAATTGTTCAAATGATTGAGCCCAGGGAAAGCTGGGGTTAGCTTATGATGTTGATAAAACTTCTTTCTCTGGGTACTTTGTGCATGACATTATTTTGTACAGGTAAATCAAAACTACATAAAATACCATATTATTGTGTTTGCAGTCATATTCTAAGCAGAGACATAGCAGAAGGAATTTTCAGCCCAACGTGGTGAAAGAGTCTGTCGAAATCTTCCAAAACAGGATCTGTGCTTCCGTTTTGCCTCAGTCCTGTGCCATACTGTATATGGTCATCTGAGGGCCAATATGCCACTGCAGAAGTTTTTCCCTGTGTATTCTTTTTTTATCATCAAGGATTTAATATAATCCCAGCACTAGCATATGCACATTTTCCTAGCTGTCTTTTGCCCAGACAGGAGGGAATTTTTGGAAATACAAAAGGTCTGAATAAAGTCACATATATACTGTAATAGTCTATTAAAGCATGATCATTTTGTAACTGGGACAGCTATTGTAGCCACAGCAATATTCATCTATTGCTCCAGGACACAAAACAAAACAAACTTAAATCATAAACCCAGTCTAAATCTTATTCAAACAGGTTTCCAAAAAATACACCGGGGCAAAGCCTGCACAGTTTGTGGGGGGAAAAAATGGTGAAGCTCTTCACACATAGGCTTCAGTTGATGTGTGGGTTACTGTGATGTTTCAGGCATAGCTTCAAAAGGATACGACACTAAATGGTTATAGCATTCATGTTACAGTCATAATTGCAGATAATGCTACTGGTGAGAAAAGTGATGGCACCCATCAGTCAGAAGTACAGAAAAAATATAATGAAATTGAGAGGCATCCTTGCCCATGACAGGGAGGTTGGATTAAATGATCTCTAAGGTCTCTTCCAGCCTAGACCATTCTATGATTCTAAAACTCATTTAGAACTTTGTTTATTTCTGCATTATATTTAATTGGCAAAAGATTTTCTGTTGAGGGCATCAGTACTGCGAACAACATGAAACAGTCACTGACATATAAGCAACACTGCACAGCATTCCTAATTCCCAAGGGGAAAAGTAGAATTGAACTGTATTTAAAAAAATACAAAACCAAACCAAACCAAATAAACAAAATAAAAGAACAGTCTTCCAAACAAAGAGCAAACACCCCACAGCCCTAGTCTGAAAAACAAATGAAAAATATATTCAAAAAATTAAGAAACAAACCCCATCTTTATTAGTTTTCACAAAATTATGACAGACAACTTGAAAGATATGTAGAGGATTAATACCATCTTAAACTGTGAGCTATATTTATCCCAAACTCCAGAGCATTTATCTTAGCAGGTTTTATTTTTAAAACACACTTTCAAACATTTGTTAAACAACCTCCTGAAAAGAGGTAAACATTAAGGGACTCTCCAAAAAGGGGAGGGGAAGAGAAAAGTTTGCTTAGCATCCATTTCCAGCCTGTTATTCAACAAGGAAGCAACCTCTGTCAGCAGTTTCTCCAGCGCTCTGTGTAACCCAGCACCACCACCTGCTGTTTGGGAAGAAAGATGCAATTTTCCTTGTTTTGCACGTTAACTCTCCAGGCATGCAAAGAGAAATCACCCATTTCAAACATTCAAAGAGAAGGAGGAGGACAAACAAAACAAAACAAAATAAAGCAGAATTTCCCACCCCCTGTAATGTATGAAAAAGGCACCTTCACCTGTTTTAAGTATGGGGCGATCTTTCCTCAGATATGGGGTGAAGAAGCTGGTCACACCAGCCCTAACAACACGCTGCTGTGGCTCTCTTGGCTCGGGGTTTCCACAAAATCTTTATAGGGTGTGGCAGTGCATATGACTCGCCTCCAGCGTGCTACCTGTCTTCCCCCAAATCCTGCAGCTTCCTAGCAAATTAGCTTATGTTGGCTGTATTTCAGCTCTTCTGCATATGGGAGCTGCTGAAATTTCCTTGCATGATGCTTTGCTGGGAAAGGTCAAATGAATACTGGTCTCCCAGGTTTGTAAACAGGAAACACTGTAAAGTCCAGAGGTTTTCCTTCAGAAAAGCTGGTGAAGAAGCCTCTTCCCATGGATGGGATAGGAAGGAGGATCTGTGCCATTTCCTTTTAATTAGTAATGGAGCACAAAAGAAATAAAATTGTAGCTGAGAAGGCCCTAGGAAAACCAAGGGAAGATATTCAGTACCACTCTCTTGCCTGCATCCACAGATGCAGTAAAGCTGTGTTGACTGCATCTGAGAATTTGACCTGTCTCCACACTGCAAGAGAAACAGAATTACAACCGATGGGAACAACTGCGGGGGAGCCACAGTCCACACTGGCTCTTAAATCACAGCCCAGAAGCTGCCTTTTTTTTCTCACCAGCTTTTCTTTTAGATAGGTCTAAAATCTCCAGCTAGCCATTTACTTCTATCTGCATATGTAATTTTTTCCAGGACCAATGCTCTGTCCTATATCTTGTGGAGACATGCACAGACCATATTTAAAAGGGATTTCACTGATTAATGGCAAACCATGCAATTCTTAACAGATAGTAAAACATCCTCCTGTTGCTAATCAGTGCTGTCAATAAGCTGTGATGTCAAGCATGTGCATTTCTGTGTCATAAACTTGGTGAAACTCCATGATTTGGCTGTGCTGTCCACAATTTTCATTCACCCCAAAGAGGCAAGGGTTTGTTTATTTTTTTTGCTTCTTTTTTCTTTGGGGGGGGGTGGGTTGTTGTGCTTTTGTTGTTGTTGCTTCTCCCTCAAACACCCTAAGTCTGCTATTTCTGCATTATCTGTTTCCATTCAGGTTATAAGTCAAGGTGATTAGGTTTTGGGTTTTTTATATGCCCAGCAAACACCTGGAAGGTGTAGAACTAACCTCGTTATCAGGTTGATGCAGGTTACATTTTTCTCCTCTCCTGGTCTGCAGTTGTAGAGCTATTGCATGAAGCATGGCACAGCTTGATTACCTTGGAGCATCCAGACCTTGGAAAAGTTTCACTTTGCAGTCTCTGCTCTCCCCTAATTTTCTCCTTTGCCTAAAACATTAGAAAACCCGAAGACAATTTTAAAAGTAGAGGTGGTTGTTGGTTTGTCGGTTTGTTGTGTGTTTTTTTTTCATTTGGTTGGGTGTATTTTTCACTAAATAGATAAATACGTCCTCTGTATCAACAGAGCTGAAGGTTTATCACTTGGGAGGTAGACCAGTGAGGTGACACAAGAGCTGGGGGGACTGGCAGCACACAGGAGCCCACTTGCCTTTACACTGTGGAGGACAGCCCTACAATGGGAAACCTTGACAAGGTTTAGAAGTAAATATTGGATGCGTGAAGATGTCTTCCTGTCTTCCCAGCTCTTTTCTGTACCTGTTCCTGAAGGAAGGATGCACTGGGAACATAGTTTTGTGCAACAGCCATTGGAACAAATTAGCATATGATGGGAAAAAAAGGCTTTATATCCTCCTTATATCTGAGATGTGAATGTAACAAGGATTGCTCCTCTCAAACACTGTTTCCCAGAATCGCAGAATCTCATTGGTTGGAAGAGACCTTTAAGATTTAGTCCAACCACCAACCCAGCACCGCCAGGTCACCACTAAACCATGTCCCTAAGCACCAGATCAACACGTTTCTTAAATAGTTCCACGGATGATGATTCTGTCACTTCCCTGGGCAGCTTGTTCCAATGCCCAATGACCCTTCCAGTGAAGACCTTCTTCCTACTACCCAGCCTAAACCTTCCCTGGCACAACTTGCAGCCCTTTAGTCCTGCTGCTGGCTGCTAGGGAGAAAAGGCTGACCCCCTCCTCTCTCCAACTTCCTTTCATGTAGCTCTAGAGAGTGATAAAGTTTCCCCTCAGCCTCCTTTTCTCCAGGCTAAACAATCCCAGTTCCTTCAGCTGCTCCTCACAGGACTTGTGCTCCAGACCCTTCACAGGCCTCGTTGCCCTTTTCTGGACACGCGCCTCACTGTCCTTCTTATAGTGAGGGGCTTGGAACTGAGCACAGTACTCAAAGTGTGGCCTCACCAGTGCTGAGTCCAGGAGGACACTCACTTCCTTGCTCCTCTGGCCATGCTATTTATAACACAAGCTGGGATGCTGTTGGCCTTCTTGGCCACCTGGGCACACTGCTGGCTCATATTCAGCTGCCAATGAACCAACACCCCCAGGTCATTTTTCAATGTACAGTCTTCCAACCACACATCCTCAAGTCTGTAGACTTCCATGAGGTTGTTATGACACCATGCAGGACCCAGCACTTGGCCTTGTTGAACCTCATACCATTGGCCTTGGCCCATTGATCCAGCCTGTCTAGATCCCTCTGCAGAGCCTCCCTGCCCTCAAGCAGATCAACACACCCACCTAACTTGATGTCAGACACCTGAGCCGATGTTCATCTTCACTAATTCCAAGGACTTCTAGAAGGTGATCAGCTTTTAAGTGCCAAACTGTTTCTGTTGGCTGCAAAAAGAGCTAAAGGCAATTATGCTTTAAACTTAGGTGCCCCTCTGCAGTGCTCCTGTTCAAGTGCTCTGATGCCGGAGCCTGCATCACTACTGGTACCCTAAATGACTACAGGATCAGAGAGAACACATATGTGTTGAAATTGTTGTGTGTGTAAAATGAATATGAAACTAATGCCTAAAAATAGATCTAAATTTTTGTGAGCACTAAATGCATGCAGGAGAGGTCTGGAATATTTCCTACTATAACTGGTGTTGGATTTTGTAGTGGAAAAGCTGCAACATTACTTAGAAAATATATATAAATAAAAACATCTGATTAATCTCTGAAATGAAATACTACAGCATGGAACTTATCAGTGACTTTCAACCTGGGTATGCTGGAAATTCCCCTTTTGACATTTTTAGGATTAAAAGGAAAGAAAAAAAACAGGACATCTTTTAACTGCAAATATGCAAACTGTCAATTGCATAACATGGACTGTAAGCATGATGGTGTTCTTCCTTCACTGGATCAAGGTATTTTCATTTTAGTTACCTCATGGAGACATTATTGGTAAACACTTTAAAATAAATCTGGTGTTCTACTCTTATGACTGCAATTATTTATTTAAACTGTTTAATATTGCATTAGCAGAGGTAAAAAGCTAACATTTATCCATCCATTCCACCTAAAGAAAATTCCACTCTGATGTCTCTATGTGTTCTCCCTCCCCTTTTCCACGTTTTTAATAAAAGTGGGCTTCCTGGTAGCCTTACAGGCTTCTGAGTGCACACACACCAATACTGTTAAGGTTTATCTGGTTATTCACTAACCATGCAAGAAGAAGATGGCTCTCAGCATTATGACTGCCAGAGAAGAGACCCATGATATAGACTGAATGTATTAAAGCGAAAAAGAGACTGTAATGAGATAGGAAGTTGGTGATGAATTTCTGCTAACTTGATTTTTTTTGAAAGAGAACTTGCAGCCTATATATTCCATGCTATATGGAATATTTTAGTACTTCAGAGATCAAGTTGAGTGTGATCTTCTAGTTTCAGAAATGCCTCTTGCCTCACTAAAAACATTTCACTATTGCCGAGCCTGAGCTCTTTCAGAGATAAGAGCAAACTCTGAGGTACTCCAGTGAGCAAATCCTCTGCCAAGTGCAGGTTTTCCAGTTCAATCATGTTACTAAAAGCAGCCTGCTTAATGCCCTTCTTGGTAATTTGATTGTGACTGAGATCAAGCTTTTCAAGCTCTGACGGCTCACTGAAGACATCAGTAGGAATTACTGATATTTTACTGGCTGCTAAATATAATTCCTTGAGGGGGAGGGCTGGGGGAATGAATGCTCAGTTGACTGAAGTTCATCTTCATCATGTGTGAAGATACTAGGGTGTGAAACACCTCTTTTGGGGAAGGGTTGGTGGGTGTCATGGTTTAAGCCCACTCTGTCTTGACCCGCTTATACCTGATAGAGGTTGGAGTCAAGGTGGTTCATTTTGATGGCAAAGGTGAAATTAAGACACAAACGGTGTCAGATGTCACAAAAGCAAAACCCTTTATTGACTAACAACCACTGGAGAGCAATAGGAAAGAAAGATAAGGAAAAGGAAAAGCAAAGCAGTAAAAGTTCAAGACAGCAAGAAGTATAGCTACCACCACAGATCCAGTGACGTCTCGCAGGTCCGCCTGTTTCGATTCGGTGGGGAAGATCTCTAAAGAATAGCTGTTCATGGTGGCATTATATAGTGTTCCAAGAGCCGCTTTGCCCATTCTCCGCCTGGTTAGCGCATGCGTATGAGGGTTGTCAAGAGCGATCTTCACCCCCGCAGCATCACCTCCATCAGTGGAGCAGCCATAGGTGTGCGGAAAGCACATTTTCGCCTTGCAGGGCAGCCCTTATCCGCAGTTACACCTGTGGGCTTGCAAGACAGCTGCTGTATTGGCAGTTGAGCCAGGTCCAGAAGTTGTTGTTCAGGACTTCAAGCCCTGTGGCTTATCTGGGCTGAGCCCTTAAGTTGTATCAGTAGTCAAGTCAAGTCCTGTGGCTTATCTGGGCTGGGCTCTGAAGTTGTTGTTTGGAACTTATCAGTGGTCCAAGCTTGCAAAGAGCAGCCTTGAAGTTTCTTTGTGGGCAATTTCAACATAGCCTTTTCTTCGTGGGCGATTCCAGCAAGGCTGAGACAAACATATTTAACACAGTCTCTTACACACCCAGCCACGCAACTGCTTGCTCGCTCCTACCCTCCTCCCTCAGTGGGACAGGGTAGAGAAACTGTAACAAAAGGTTCCAGGGTTGAGACTACAGACAGGGAGAGCTCACTCACCAGTTATGGCCACAGGCAAAATCCGGAGCTGACTTGAGGAAAAGTATTGATTTAATTTAAACAGCAAAACCACCACCAATTTACTAATCAGATCAGAGTAGGATAATAAGAAATATAAGCAGATCTTAAAAACACTTTGTCCCCACTCCTCCCTTCTTCCCAACTTCAGCTCTGCTCCCAATTTTCTCTACCTCCTCACCCTCCAGCAGCACAGTGGGATGGGGAATGGGGACTGTGGTCAGTTCATCGTGTTTCCTGTGCTGCGCCTTCCCTCTTATGCTCTTCCCTGACCCAATGTGGCATCCATCCCATGGGAGACAGTCCTTTGCAAACTTCTCCAATGTGCGTCCTTCCCATGGGCTGCAGCTCATTGTGAACTGCTCTAGATTGGGTCCCCCCTGCAGGGTGCGTCCCTCTGACCAGACTGCTCCAGAGTGGGCTTCCTTCAAAGTCACACCTTCTTCTGGCGTAGTGTCCCTCTCCAGCATTTGGTTTTCCATGGGCTGCAGTTGGGATTCTACTCCATCATTAATCCCCTTGGGCTGCAGGAAGTCAAGCTGCTGTCTCGCCACCAGCTGCAGCAGAATCTCTGCTCTGGCGCATCCCTCCCCCTCCTTCTTCACCAATCTTGGTGTCCACATGGTTGTTCCTCTCACATTCCCTTCTTCTCCAAAACAAAAGAACTCCCTAAAACAAAATAACCCATCCAGTAGGTTTTTCCTCTCTTAAACATGTTTTAGCAGATATGTTGATTGGCTTGGCCATGGTGTATTGGGTTTGCATGGCCAGGTTTTGGTAGCAGAGGGCTACAGAGTTGGCTTCTGTGAGAAGGTACTAGAATATTCCTCTACATCTGACAGCGCCCATGCCAGCCAGATCCAAAGATGGACCTGCTGCTGGCCAAGGCCAAGGCCAAGCCCACCAGAAATGGTGGTAATGTCTCTGTGATAATATATTTAAGAAGCCAGGAAAAAAGGTATTGTGCAGTTGCAGGCAAAGAGAGGAGTGGGAATATGTGAGAGAAACAGCTGCAGACCAAGGTCAGTGAAGAAGGAGGGGAAGGAGGTACTCTAGGCACCAGAGCAGTGATTCCCCTGAGTCATGATGAACACCATGGTGTGGCAGGCTGTGCCCCTGCAGCCCATGGAGGTGATGGCGGTGTGGATGGCCACCTGTAGACTATGGAGGACCCCGCACCAGAGCATATGGATGTCTGAAGGAAGCTGTGACCCCAGGAGCAGGCACCTGGCAGGAGAGAGGAGCCCACGCTGGAGCAAGTTGGCTGGCAGGACCTGTGACCCCACAGGTGACTCACACTGGAGCAGTCTGCTCCTGAAGGACTGCACCCCATGGAAAGGACTCATGCTGTGGCGATTTGTGAAGAACCGTCTCTCATGGGAGAGATCCCATGCTGGAGCAGGGAGAGAGTGAGAAGTCCTCCCTCTGAGGAAGAAGGAGAGGTAGAGACAACGTCTAATGAACTGACCACAACCCCTATTCCTCAACCCCTTGTGCCACTAGAGGGGAGGAGGTAGAGAAACTGGAAATAATGTTAAGCCAAGAAAGAAGAGAGCAGTGGGGGAGAAGGTGTTTTTCTCAAGATTTGGTTTTATTTCTCATTGCCCTTCTCTGATTTGTTTGGTAATAAATTAATTTTCTCAAGTCAGGTCTGTTTTGCCCATGACAGTAATTGCTAAGTGATCTCCCTATCCCTGTCTCAACTTACGAGTCTTTCATTACATTTCCTCTTACTTGTCCATCTAAGAAAGGGAAGTGATCAAGTGGCTTTGGTGGGCACCTGACCTTCAGCCAGGGTCAAACCACCACACATGCCCAGACGCAGGTCTAACCTGTAGACAAAGAAAACCTCTAGAAGCTTTGCTTAGGACCCACCTCCGTAGCCACCTCTGCCACTACAACCAAGCCAGACACAAACCCAACACAGTGGGTTAAACTACCATGGAGGCTCAGAGCCACCAGGTTCTTGCACTGAGTCCAAGACCACTCTTGTACGCTGTGGGTGCTGCCTCTGCCTAGCCCCAGCTCTCCCGGGGCAGAGGTCAGACCTGATGGGATGCGTCTAAGAATACTGTCACCCACGTGAAGCCACATGAGCCCTTGCAAGCCTTCACAGGCTTCTTTTATAGCTCCATCACTGAATTGCTTGTTCTTTAGGACTGAGAAGTCTGGTGGCAAATATTCCCTAAAGAGACCCAGCTGGATGAAATCTATCCAATTATTCATAAGCAGTAAATATGTAGCACTAGAGGGGATTCCTTTAGGATATCTGATAGCATTTTGCTTGAGAACTAAACCACTCTAAAAATAAAATGAGAAAAGTGAAACCATCACTGTCATCAGAAAAAAACACTTTAAGAACTATTGTGTGGAAATTCCTTTATAATGTCCATTTAACTGTAATAAGATATATTGTCATTTAATTCTCTGTATCAGTAATATGAACATAAAATTGTTTCTATTTACAGTTAGAGAACTTGTCATCTGTCTTCAATATCTTTTATAAACTAAGTTCTCTAGGATTACATAATTTGTTTTTATTTTGAGCTGATTTTCTCCTCTCTTCTAAGTGTATATGATGTGTATTCTGACATAGAGTATCCTTCTGACATAGAGTTCAGACATAGAGTATCCTTCTCTAATGCTCTATCTGAGCATCTGTTTTCTACATTTTAACAATTTTTTTCAAGAAAGGGAAAACTATTGACTCATGCTGATGTAAAATTTCTTCATTTGGTAATCACATGCATGTGATCTATAACCACAAAGGAATTTTATATTAATTTATCTCTAATTCTTTATATCCTATGGCATGACCATTACTTGCCTATGACTTTCTAGATACATCATCAACATGTATAGCCACAGGCCTTATGATAACTATTTTAAAACAGCTTACACTCAGAATGCGACTAGATGACTTTATCTGGAGGTCTCAACTGCCACAACGAGCACACTCTGGAGGGCAAGAGCCATCCTGAAAAAGGGCTGGTAATCTGTTCATCTCACGTTCCACATCCCTATAGCATGATAGCTTTTCTTTAGATTATTCTTCTGCCTTTCACTCTATTTGCTAGCTTACTGCTTGTTTCAGAGCTCTTTCTCTTTACTTTCTGCTGTTTTAATAGCTCCTAGATGAGACATCCTCCTCTTTTCTATTTCTTTTTAAGTCTTCCCTTTTTTTACCTTTCCTAGGAGGAATGTCAGTGATCCTTCCGACATTTCTTTCTGGACTAACAATCTGGCCCCCTGGCATGAGAAAATATGTGCCCTTTCTCGATTGGTGACTTACGCTTCTAGCAGTTGGAAGGCACTTGTGCCTGTCCACAGAGATGCTGGGAGAGAAGACCTTCTTGGCTGTACTTCAATGCTGGTAGTGATCCTCCCACACAATAAAGAGAAGATCACTCTGCAACGCCCAGGCTGTACCCTCGCACTCTTCTACAGCTGTGGGGTCATCTGCGCATTTCAAGATCAAACTAGTACTGTTATGTTTCATAAGGCAAAACTATGATTTTAAACTTCTTGTTGAACTTATGAATCAGCTGGAATGCCTTCACTGCAATCCTGTTTTCAGGATTTTTTCCCATTCCTCCTACATTTGTCTCTGTTAAGGAAAAGGCACGAATACTTCTGGAAAAAAGACATGAATACATAAAACCATAAACCATACAGTCTATTAGCATAAAAGTCTGCAAATTGAATTTTTAAATGACATAAACTAAGAAAACTTTGCTTGATGCTTCTGCTTCTTTTCTGGTTTATACCAGTGCTGGGGACCTTAATCCTCTGGTAGCACACAACGTAATTTCTTCTATTTTAAATGCTCATGGATTTTGAAGCTATTAAATATATTTGTTGTACTTCAACATGGGCCAGAAAAACATCACTTTTTAAGCTGGAAATTTTGTTTAACCCACCTTTTTGACATACTATCAAGTCATTTCAGTATCTTTGAATACATGGCATATGACATGTCCTGCACTGGGGACACAGATTGTCAAGGGAGGTGTAGGATTAGTAAAGCCTTGTCAGATCAAAACAGTTTATCAGCATCTTTTGGAACAGTGCTTTTCAAGTGTTGAAATTTTTCTTTCTACTCCAGGAAAGTAGAAGAGAATCAAACACTTATGACAGCTAATTATTTACATCCCTGCAATTATAATTTAGAAATTAATTTTTAAAATGGTTACATTCTTTCCTATCTCTTTTTCTGTCTATTCATCCATCCATCATTAATATATAATCCATCATTAATATATAATCCATCATTAATATATAATCCATCATTATATATCCATTCATAACAAGGTTATTGAGCGTCTCACAAGAGTTATTTTAACTCCTTGTTCCCTTGTAATTTCAGAAAGTAATGTCATCCCAGGTATTCGGATAGAAGATCTAAGCTTACTTAAGACTCACGAGTTTGTTGTGCAGCTGAGCAGAAAATAAGTGAAATAGCCATAATGGTATCTTCAGCCTCACCAGATCAAGTAAAGTTTCTATCTTTTGCTGAAATGGATATTCAAAAATAAAAAGAAAAGGGTTAATGCATCCAACACTTAAATTGAAAATATTTCTTGCAGCATTCCTTTAGTTTATTTTCTTATTTACATCCTGTGAATATAATCTCCCACAGCATTTCATCTGAACACAGAATCAGCTAAATCCACCGTGAAGATTTCTGTTTGGCACTGCCCACTGCCCCGCGGGTAGCAGCAAAGGCGTTGTGTGCCTTGGGCTGCCTTTCCCAAACAGAGTGTTTGCCTGGAAATGTCTCTTGTCAATGTTGACTTGGAAAAAATTTAAAAGTGAGCTCAAGGAGGGTTAGAGACTTAGTAAAGGGGCAAGGGTGATGATGCCACCACCCTTGTAAGAGATATATCATAGATTCATAGAATGGCCTAAGCTGGAAGGGACCTCAGAGATCATTTTAATCCAGCCTCCCTGCCGCCAGGGATGCCACCTCTCAACTAGATCAGGCAACATGTGAGGATCAAATGGGAATTGAACCCGCAACCTTAGCGTTGTTAGTGCTACGCTCAACTGACTGAGCTAACCAGCCCCCTAATATGGGACAGTGGTTTGAGTTGCTAAAAGACTCATTATTGCTTCATTATTGCAGTCTCAGAAAAGAATTTGAAAGGTCACAATTGTTTGACAGGAATGAATCTCTTAACACAATATCCTAACTTTCTTTGGCATGTTCCCTACAACTCTCCAGGACAATACCCTTTGGTAATTGCCACAGCCCTGCTGCCTGAAACCACAGGCAACTCCCAAGCACCTTCCTGTGCAATGTCACCTTTTTCTCACTTTATGTAAGTTTAACTGCCTGTAGCATCCTCAGCATCTTCCCATGGTACAGGTCTCCAAAAACTCTGCTTTCTCCCAACACTTCTCCAACAGAGCACCTGCATCTCTCCTTTCTTTCTCCTGCCTGACTTTGTTTAGCCCATAGCTGAGCACAGGACCTGCTGAAAAAAGGAGGGAGCCCTGTCAGGGTTTCTTTTCCTCATCCAGCTCCTGATTTTTTAATGGAACTTGCAAGAACTTAGTATTTAGTTCTCTATCAAATTTGACTGAACTTGGCCATTGGAATTAGAAAGTATAGAGTTGAGAGACAGACTAAGTATGACTTTGTTTTTCCTGAAACACAATGCAAGCAGGATGAAAGTAATTTAAAATATCATGTTTTATTATTAATCTATGCAGTAGACCATAGTTTTAGTAGGAGTTTTGATCCTTTAAGAAAGGGAACACCTTATGAATAAGATTAATGTAAAAGTTAGATTGACTATAGTAAGCCAGACATTTTTATGTTTATCATTAATGGAGAAAAGAAAATTCATTTAAGTTCATTATTTACCCCTTTCAAAAAATTATCTAAAATAGATTAGGACATGAGATTTCTAGTCAAATACAAAATAAACTGCAAAATTTCTCTTCTTTCTCCTCACTATTTTATTTTAAAAACTCTTTCTTCTAACTACACTGCAGGTATGGTTAGGCTTTCTCACACTCTGGAAGTTACATTGCTTCCAAGGAAACGAAGATTATTAAAAGAACAGGATAGAAAAAGAAAAACAAACAACCTTTTGAACTAATAGAAATTAATATCATTATTTATAAGTAAGAGGTAGTATCATTTTGTTAACCAGAATGAGAATTAGAAGGATTTTCACTGATTGTTCTCATTCTTTTAATCTAAGATACATGTTTATGGTTGTACAGTAACTGCCTAATGATTACATCAACTAGATTTCCTACCACTACGTTTCTGTAAAGACCTTTCATCACCCTACACTCACGTGTGAATCTGCTTTATATATCTCACTCCAGCATTTTTTTATACAGCAATTTACATGGCCATGAAAAAGGGAAAAAGAAAAACCCAATTATTTGCATTATCAAAGTGCTCCGAACTATTTCAGCAGTAGTTTCAGTAACAAGACACCAGCTTGACAAGATCATGCCCAGCTCATCCTTCCCCTGCAGGAGACGCAGGACCTGTCCCCCGTAACACAGACCCCTGCAGCACCTGGGCAGGGGCACAAAGACTCACTCTCAGCTTGGGCTGAGAATTTATATTAAGAGAGGCTGAGGATGGTTTTGCTGTGAAAGCAGAGGCTGAGGAATCAGACTTGAGTGCTGACAGTGGCTTTCTGTTAAACTGTGAGTGTCCTGCTCCTCTTCCTCGCTCCTGGAGCAAGACCTCTACAAATGCAGACCCACGGGTACCAGGGGCTGTGTATAGGAGACAGAAGGGTTTTAGCCAGAGCGAAACCAGGGGTCAAAAGCATGGTGTATGGCACTTAATTCCCTTTTCTCTAAACCAGAGATGTAACCATAATGCTTGTCATTCTTAGCTTGATTCTTTAGTACTTGCAAACTGTTCTGGTATCACTGACCAGAAAGCCCTGTACTAGTACTTCAGTTTCTGAACCATCTTTGCACAGGTTGTCATTGAATTTAAAAAAGGAAAGAACAATGTTTTTATCAATTACACATCTCCATTAAAAAAAAACCCACAAACACCAACCAACAACATTTTACTGATTCAATGAAATAATCAGAGACTAATTATATCACTGCCTAAACAGTTTTGATTTCATACAGGTAAGATGAAAAAACAGCAGTCATTTTCCTCCTGAATGCTTCAAAGAGGATGGATTGCCTCAGGGCTTTACATTACAATTATTCCACTGTGTATTATTTTTATAATCATTTCCACTCCAACTATGTGCTGACATTTGCATATTATGTTATAGGTTTCAGCATGTTCCCAGCTCTGATTGTGTTTTGCACTGTAGGCTAAATTCTTCTGTTATTACTGGTATTATATTTCTAATGTGTCTGCCTGAACTGTCCACATGGAGGACACTCTGGTCTGATGATATGCTTTGTTGGGATTAAAACAGGCTTAATTAATAATGGTCAGTGATCAGAAGCACCTCTCAGTTAGGTTACATAGCTTAACATGACAGCATAATTATTCTCTCTTCTTTAACAATTCACCTGTCCCTAGACTGATATAGTTCATGATATAAAAAAGACTAGAGGAAGTAAATACTGTGATATTTTGATACTGGTATCATTACATAAAGATACTTAAAACCCATGGAAATCTTCTCTATACAGGATTTAATTAGAAGTCTCATTGCCCATGTAATAGAGTAATGCAAAGAAGATGTTTACAATGTTTTATGCTTAGAGACCTACGAAGCAACTCCTTGGTAACCATTACTCATTGGTACAGAGGAAAATTGTGCCCTACAATCCCACCTCTGATCTACTCTGTTTCCCTGAGACATTGGAATATCTTCATGTCCACTTCCAGTAGTTTTTAGATAATAATATTTTTTTTATTTTGATAACAATGGCACTCATTTTCACTAACTCTTAATTTACTTAGTAATTATGCCTAAAGGTATGTGCAGTATTGATATTTAAGGTGATATTCAGGTTCCGACAGAGAAATTTAGGTCTGGATGTGTAAACATCTGCGAGTGATCTGAAATTAATCTTGAACTGTTTTCCACCCCTAACATCTATTTCCAGGCAAGCAGGACTCTGCTTCGGGTTCCAAGCCTTCCCCGTGTGTATTTTACAAAAGATGAGTGAAAACTGCTTTGCCATGGAAAATGGCACAGGCTGGTCACATCCATGCAGAGATCAGCCAAGTGGCTGACAGACCTAGGATGAAGTTTTGCCTGTTTGGCATCTTCACTAATGCTGATCACATATCTGGATTAAGAATAGTACTTTCTTCTGGCACCTTAAAGCTGCAGCCTTAAAAAGCAGAGGCAGAGCTGCACAGAGGGTCTTGGGTTACTGCCCCCTGGCAGTACAAAACTTTGGAAGTGGCTTTGGTACATGTGGGAGGTGGTGTGGCACCTGAGGCACACTCCAATCAAATATTGCCAAAGCAATGTATTTTACTTTTTATTCGCAAATGCAACCTCTTGGTGCATCTCCCCAGGCTCATATACCATGGTGTCTAATAAAGGTTTCCTTTATTACATCTACCAGTATAGGTAGAGTAGATGTGCCCAAGAAAGCAGATGCTCATCAGGCCAACAGTCACAGACCTGCCCAGCACTGTGCTGTTTAAGTGTTCTCATCTTTCAAAGCAGGTTAGACACCCTTCTATACCCAGACTGTCTGGAGGAACGGCTCCTGGCCCCTACTCTCACCAAGGCTGCGAATCTTCTGAGACAGTGCAAGTTGACCTTAGCTGAAATTGTGCCAGGAACTTCTCTATCTACAAACATAGTCTACAGTCTAATTTCAGCTGAGAGTTCAGAAAATAAATAAAAGTGATTAGGCTGAAGATGCAAAAAAAAATCATATAGAAAAGGTGACGAAGCTGGGGTAATTAATACTTTGAGAGATTTTGCTCCTTCGCAGGGGCATTTAGCAGGGGCTCTTCTGTAGGCTGCAAATGGAGGAAGGAGGCCAAAGAGAAGTGCAGGGACCAGAGAACACCAATGACCACATCTTGATAAAGGTTCTGTGTCAGGTACCTTTATCAGAATGCCTCCTACAAAGCACACAAGAGACTTAAGTGTGATTTGCATGGACTGAACTATACTGCTGAAAAGGGACTCACAGTGAAATTATTTCTGGCCCAGCACTCCCTTTGTCTGGAGCATTGTGTTTCCACGGAGACAAGTGGAGTGTTGGACACAGGTTTTCTGCTGATTTTCCCTAAAACTTAATTTTGGCTCAGATCAGAATGCAGTAGAATGAATCAGAGATCAGTCAACATGTGTAGCTTGGTGTTGTCATTCCCAGAGAATTCCTTCTAAAAGCAGCCCATGAGAAATGTGTTTATTTGGACAGAGTGCTAAGGTGGGTCATATACTCTTTTAAGTCAAAAGACTTGCTGGTTGAATAAAAAGTTGGAAAAATAGCCAGAGCTAAAGCTTCTTACTTGATCAGTTTTCCTTCTGTCAGCCACCCATTGCCTTCAAAATATGAGTAATTTTCCCTGAATATTTAAAGCATGTCTATATTAAATGCATGGCACATGAGCAGACCCAGAACTGGGTATCAGTACCTATTTGTACCTTGGCAGTCACTTGTGATACCTTACACATATTCAGCTGTTAGCAGTGCTGGTACCCAAGTCTCCAGTTCACCAAAGAAAGGTGAGAAGCCATGAATGGTTACAAACTGCACTGCCTCATCTCACCACCAAAGCACTCAAAACGTATCTGCTTGCCAAGCTAACAGCGTTTCCCATTTCCATTTCACAATTCCCTGTTTTCTTACCATCTGGCAACACAGCTAAGGCACAAGGGTTTTGTGGTGCTGCTTCTCCAGTCAAAGCAAGCCAAAGATGGGCCCCAGAGTCAGAGAAAGTCCTACTCCAAAGCATGGGAGAATTGAGTAAAACTAATTTTACAGCCCATTTATCAGCTAGAGAAATTATCTCCATGTTCTCACACTTGATCCAAGTGCAGTAATACAGTCACAGTGAAAAGCAAAGTTTTCTGTTCAAAAGTGGTTGCAGAGTTTCCACCTTGCCTGCCAGTGAGATAGTACTGCACCATGATTGGGAAGTGCTGTAAGTTTTTCTAAGCTGTGAAAAAATGTCAAGTTTCCAAAAAGGACATGCCTTTCCTATTACTTGGGTGAACTTTCAAGCACAGATATGTACCTTCTTTAAGTTATATCCTAGTTTGAAGAAGCACAAAATCCCCCAAAATCTTTTTTTTCTCCTGAGCTAAGGGGCAATGTTCTTCCCACATTTCTTTTTGTGAGCCTTGCCACAGTCATAGTAAGAATTTCCACTTTCACCAATGTCTTTTTATCCTTCCAAGCTGTTTCCCCAAGGAACAGAAAGTTAACAGACCTCATGGTTTCCATCCCCTTCCCCATGTCAAGCCTCAGCTGTCTTCCTGACGTACTGCTTTTGGACTGTCTGCTGCCAGCTGATGTTCATCTTATTTGAACATCTCTCCTCCCCTTACAAATCCTCCTTCCTTTTACTTTTCTTCACTGCTGTTGACAATTTCACCCTTTCCTCCTTCTCAGATTCTCATGTATCATGTAATTTTCGATCCTGCCTCCCCCAGCCTCTATCCTACACACAAGTTCTGGCAAAATATTGCTCAGATACTGCTGGGATTTTGGTTTGCTGTGTTCTGTTCTGTACTGTACAAAAACGTGACTCTTCATTGAAGCCTTAGGATAATAAATTGCTTATGTTTTGACAACTCTGGCTGCACATGTTGTAACTTTGTCCAGTCTGATTTTGACTATACTGATGCCAACACCCTCCAAACAGCTCAAGAGTTCAAATTTCAATCTCAGCCTGTCAAACAGGCCAAGTTATGCTCCCCACTGACTTTGAGGTCAAAACAATTTTTCATTTTACTCCATGCAATAAGCTTAAATTTCTTAAATTTGAAGGTCAGCATGTTGCAGATCAGCTGTCGAGTCCATTACTGATTCCTTCAGTCCTCATGCTAGCTCCAAAACTACGCTTAGTTTCTTATCACAGCTCATTTTTTACCTTGTTTTCTAGGATGTGCTAACAACTGACAGTAAAATCATGTCTTACTATTTAGTTACAACGTACAGACTTCTCCCTGGCTTTCAGAAGGGGCCTTTCCGACAGATGCAAACCTTCTGCTTTTGCACATGGTGAATAGTCTTAGATTGCACATAAATGATTTAAGACCAAGTCTGGGATAGAAATCCAAGTCTGCCAGCCTAGAGGCTCCACAACCCTAGAGGGATCTCCTAGCTGAAGTCATCAGCACTCAGACCCACCTCCCTCACTGATCAGTCCTCAGAGAATAAATTTCAGGCCTCTGCTCACTCACTTTCCACTCAGCACTGACTACATCACCCTTGTGGGTCACTCAGGAAAATGAAAATAAATATAGTCCATAGCAACTCCTCCTATATCACTGTGTCTGTTTTCTGCATCCTAAATGGTGTGTTATTCAGCTTTCTTGCCACAGCTGTCATTTCCAGCTCCAAGTACTTTATCACTGCCCCTAAATTCTCCCATTAGACTGAAGTTCACATCCAACTGATAAATATCATAAAAGATTTTTTGGAGTTTAGCACCTCTTCAAGATCCAATTACAGAAAAATCTACTGCTGACAAAGACAGAGATACCCAGCGCAACTATACAGGGACATTTGAGCAGAAGACCACCTGTATTCCACTTTTGGTTACTCAGTCTCTCCTTTTTCAGCCAAACAATTGTGTAATCATGCATATCTGTGCAAATGCAGGATGCAAAGAGCTCCTGGTACTCTGCGTCTGCTCGCTCTCTCCTCCTTGTGGTTTTGGCTGGAATGGAGTTTGATGATGGATGTGGTCAGCTTCAGATAAGGACATTTATCAGCCAGCCTTGCATGGAAAATATATGCTGTCCATGGGCTTTCAATCAATCAGCTGGACATAGGTCTAATTTTGTTTTCAGTTCCAAATCTAAAATAGTTTTGAAGGTCACACCAGTGTCTGCCATTCTTTTTTACACAGCTGTGAAGAAGTCACTGACATGGTGGAGCAAAATTAATATTAAGGATGACTCAATGCTTAGACAAAAAGTACAAAAATGTATCTAAAACTTCAATATTCATTTGTTTTCCCTTTTGGGACCTGTGCTTCCCTGTGCAGTAGGGTGTGATGGGGAGAGGGTGAGGATGGTAACGTGAATGAAGGAGTTTCCCAGGTGATACCTGTGGGAAGTCAGCATTCTTCCATATGGAAAGAAATGTCCCTGAGAATTAGGTTCATACTGTGGGCAGGTGATTGGTGGCAGAAATTGTGTGGAAGTATATTCTCATAACTGTTTGTGCTAGTATGTGTGAGAGAAGATTAGTCTCAAGAGTTTCCTGAGGGCTGGAAATCTTGTTTCTTTTATAGAAATGGCTGTAGTCTGGGGATCTGAGAATATTTCTGGGGTGTTCATGAAGGAAAGGATTATCCCTAGGATGTCTGCAGTACTGTGACAGGTGATTCATAAACCACAAGTCTCCAAACTGCAACTGAAAGCATTGGCCTGTTAAGCTGACTAACTTGAGTGCCGTATGTGAGATACCGAGGTGGACACAAGTTCATCCAACCACTCTGTTGAAATGATTCTAGTTACCTGTCTTCACTCTTAAAGCCTCTAATGGTTAATCTCCATCGAATCCATCATCTTCACTTCATCAGATGTGATGTTCTTCCATACAGTAGTCAGTCTCCACTGTGCAGCTGAAAACTTTCAAGCAAGCATTTTCAGTTTTCTCCTATCTGATCCTCATCCTTGAGAAAAACTTCCAGGTATCATATATAAATACATCACCCTCCTTTCTCTTCCTCCTAAAAGCGTACTACTTCTGCTTCAAAGCAAATTGAATCATTAGGATTGCTTAACTTGTTGTGTCCCTATATATCACATTAACAGGTGAGGTCTGCTTATTTCTTGCCTATGTTTGTATGTTTTCCTTTACTTGAAATGGCTTTTTGCTCAGTGTATGCTGTGTGTAACTTCACCCAGTTCTGGTCCAAGACCGGGCTTTCACTCAACACAGAAACACAAATAACTATAAGGAAATGCGTGAGTGTGAACATGTGAGAGTGGGGGAGCACATTCCCCTACAATTCTTGAGTGTAGAGCACTAAAATACATCAATAGGGCAAAATGTAGTAATTCAAATTTAGTTTAATTTTGGTTTTGTCTGTCAGATAAAGAAAGTGTCTGGAGTTCAAATTTGTTCCATTTGCCTAATGTCTGTCAATGTCTTGCCAGCAACAGAATAGACGATGAAAGATTTTATTTTTCCCTCTTTCACTTGTAACAAAATTGCTCTCCAACAAGTAAGATTCCAGAAATTCAACTCACTTTCTTCCTGAGAAGGCAGCTCATTAAGCTTCCTGACAGGAGAAAGCAGTCTGTTAAATGTTGCTCAGCAGCATGCCAGAGCTTCAAAGAGATAGTACTTTCCTTCTCAGAAGGGCCTTATTCTTAAAAGTATGCACTCATAAAAAATGAGAATTTAACACAATGAACTTCTGTGGCTTAAGAGTTAGTTGGAGCTAAAAATGTAAATAAATGATATCTACTAGACTTTGCTGTCAGTTAGATCAGTACACTCACCATTGAGAACAATGTGTTTAAAGCTTCTTTATTTATCAGGCAAACAATGACCAGATATGCCTTCTATGCTGATACTAGAAAGCAATAATCTTACAATGGGCTTCTTTCCATTTATCATGTTCAAAGGAGAAAAATAGCCCAAACCAGACTTGTATCATGAACACAAAACATAAACTCCAGGTTGACTAATGAATTCCAGCACAGAAACTCATCTGTTAACAATATCAGCTTACAAAATCAACTGATTTAATGCATGTGAGAACATGTAGGAGGGATCACACACCAGCAGAGCTATTTAAATTAGAAAAAATTGTGCTTCAAGTAGAGCATTTTTTTATCTATGATACAAAAAAAAAAATACTGGCCATAATATGACTTGTTATCAGACCTTGGCTCAGCTGACACATTAAAACATTTCTCCCATACCTATAAGACATGGAACAAAACCAGATCCAAGCCTTGGTCTCAACTTTGGAAAACTTAGTTTAAGATATATACTTTGCAATTTCACCATTTCTAATTACTAGGTTTTCTGATTCTGGCTTTAGTTTTTAACTGTAACAAAGAGTTTTGATTTCACCAAAGTCTCTGTCCAAGTATATTAAAACTGGCCTTGAGAAGTGATTAAGGACTGCTAACCTAATTCACTCTGTCTTCCCTTTCAGCTTTCTGCTTGATCTTAATGTGCTCTCATTGAATTTCTTCATCCCTCACTGTATTCTCATCTTCTTTTTACCACAGGAAAAGCTTTATGGATGTCTTACAGAGCTACATTTACCTGTCCAATTTAACCTTTATACTGACATCCTGAAGCTTCCCTCTAGGCACTGAATTCAGGTATGAATCATTATGAATGATCTGAGGAGTTATCCTAACTCAGCCCTCCCTTTCTCCTCTTTTTTCCTGTCAACAGATCAGTACAAATGGCACCTAAAGAAGTCTACCAAATTTACTCTTTGCCAAACATCAAGGCATAAACTTGGACAGCAAGGCTGTCAAAGTCATTTCCCATCCAAGAAGAAGGGATTTTGAAGTGGGCCTGCCTAAATTTTCTCAAAGGATGTCAGTGAACTACTCACATAGTCATGGATTTGCCAGACATCTTTCTTTGGCCATATCTGTTATGAAAGCTGAACATAATACCCCAGGTATCCACAAGCATGACTATAATTGCACCTCACTTAGACTGAAAAGCCTTAAAAAGCTGTAACAATTTGAACCATACATCCATGGGGTTTTGGTCAGTTAGTCACTTGTCTTTCAGGAACACCTTCCTATATTTCAGCTAAAGTCAAACAAAAACTTATGGAATTTATAGATATTGAGAACAATTCTATCATACCAAGAAATACCATAAGAAATCATGGTGAAGCCAGAAGAAAAATTATTTCAATTATGCTTTTCCTTTAGATCAAATCTTGTATTCTCTTTTTCATCAATGTTTTCTAAAAACTATAGTTAGATTTGTACTGGCATTCATAGTTGTTATTTTCTTTGAAGTCTCGGTAAAAGCTTTCCATCATTGTGTCTTTACCCTTATATTGTCTTCCCTGAATGATCCATCAGCTTAAATACTGGATGCTGCAGAATCTGACTCATTTTACCCCTTTGGAATAGTGTGTTAGTGCCAAACAAAATGTGATGAAAGGTCTGTCTCCAGATGGCATTGTAAAATCTATAGGCTTTGCTCTGTCAAAGACGAGCTCAGTTTGCCAAATCCACCAGCTGCACAGAATGAAGTATTGCTTTACCAGTCTTCTTGAACCTCTGTCTTTCAAGGTGGGAAGGATTTATTGATCCTTTGTCAAAGTTTAAAGCTAGGCTAGCCTCTAAATTCTGACTCTGTGACACACACACCCCCCCACCTCCACCCTCCCAGGGGAGGGTAACAGGGGAACCAGGGAGAGAGACTTTGACGTTGGAAAAAAACCGCTTGAACCAGTTTAATGAAAAAGAAAATACTACTAACAATAACAATGAAGATGTTGACCTGTATACAAATATTATATGAGTATACGAATATATTCAAAGCTGTTGTGATTGCCACCTGTGCCAGGATCCCCCCAAAACTTTTATCCTGGTGATCTCAAACCAGGACACCCTTTCTTACTATTTCAGTCTGTTTAACATCCAGCTGCTGAATGCTCATGTGCTATTTTTCATTATAAGTATCAGAAGCAAAGCACTTCTGTGGACAAGGGAAGCATCACACACATCCTCAGTGGTATTCTACCACATCACTCCTTCACATTCTACCCCTTTTGGTGACTGGTAGGTTCAGGACCTTCAGAAAGACACTGGACTAGAGATCGTGTCC
Organism: Apaloderma vittatum; assembly: GCF_000703405.1. Lineage (NCBI taxonomy): Eukaryota > Metazoa > Chordata > Aves > Trogoniformes > Trogonidae > Apaloderma > Apaloderma vittatum. The sequence continues at coordinate 1,791 of NW_009697497.1, read as the reverse complement.
AATGCTTCAAATGTGATCAACACCACCACATCTTACTTGTGCAGGCCATATCCAGTTTCAGTGTTTGTGATCCAAATTTTAGGAGGTTATTTTTAATGAACCACATAAGCTTAAGTTAAAGAACATGAAATTCCTGCCGATGTTAAGAGACCCAAGAGATTTTCTGTTTCCCTGGACTATTTTCATAGTCTTTGTCAGTATATCAAATTGGGGTACATTTCTTCTAAACCTCTTGAGAAATTGGTTATTTCTGATTCAAGTTTGATTTGAAATGAAATATTCTTCTGGTTTTTTATAGTACTTGTTCAGCCTGTTCAGGTGGGGAATGCAAGTGCTTGAACAGTAACCTGAATCTTTAGGACAGCAACTTCAGAGAATACACCAAACATAAGAAAAAACAGTGATACTGTTGGGTTTTTTTGTCTTGAAAATTCATTTGCAAGGTCTTTTTTCTTGTATTTCTTCTATATGCTTCTGTTCAAAGAGATTATCTCAGTCCACAACAGCCTCAGCTTCTTCCAGGATAATTATTCTGAAATCACTAATTCATTTACAGTCATTTTTTAACACTACCTGTGTAAAACTGCTTTGAGCAGCACACATTGCCCTTCTGCTTAAATGTAAAGCCATCAAGTAAGCCACTAGTTCCACTGTGTCTTAGCTCATGTAGCAGGTCGTAAAGAAGAGGAGAGAGGGAGCTGGTGCTGGTGTCTCCATGGATGGCAATTCCATTGGTTTTCATGGCAGTGCCTCGATCCTGTCAGTTACACTCCACCACATGTGCATAAAATGACAGCCAATGTCTGGAGCCACTTCAGCATGACTATATCCATCATTAGACTCTTAGAAATATCAAGATGTCATTAAAACACATAAATATATATCAATGGAAAATTATCTATAATGTCCATCCAACTCCGACAAAAGAATTTTAAATCCTCTTTATAATAATGGTATGTAATGAATTGAACATACCCAATATAGGCAGATGGAAAATGAATGAACAACAATGTGTACATATTTTAAAGGTAATCTTGAAGTCTCTCCAATGTAAAAAGGAATTCCCCAGAAATGAACTCTTACTTTTTCTTATTTATGAGGAGCACACCAAGGCAATAAATCATGCACAGATTTCCAGGTTGTGATGGTCAGAATTTTAAACAATTCTGACTTCAGATGGTTTTATTCATTTGTTTCTCTTCTAAGCTTGGGGGCAACATAATTTCTATCTTATATTTCACAGATTGACTTCCAAAATTTGCTGCAGTGGAAAGGTATGAATCTTGTGTGAGACAGGTGCTTGTAAACCCTTGAGCAAGAAAATCAAGGTGTCAGTGTTAGTGATCCAGTAGGAAATTCCATTTTTAATGGTTTTCTTTCTCCTAATACTTTCCAGTCATAAGTTATTTTACAGAATACAAGCAAACCACAGTTAGTATAGAAATTAAGTACTCTGCAGAACACATTACAGAGAAAATTATCTATATACAAGTTTAAAATATTCCTGAAAAGAGTAATTATTTTGGCTATCATAAACATCATATTTTCCACACCTTAAAAGGTGATTCTCATCTTTAGCTGAGTGATTGATTCACCTTTAACAGACTCAAGAATCAGAAATTTAATTAAAAAGTATATTATGTGGATTCGAGTGCTCTTGTACTTCTCAGAATAACATTCTGTATTTACTTTTCAATTGGAGGATCATGTCTTCTCATCTGATTGAAAGAATATTATCTCTTACCCTGCCACACCATCTGCTTCACAGAATCACAGAATCACAGAATCACA
>NW_009697496.1:0-28764 GCF_000703405.1 Apaloderma vittatum | reverse complement strand
CTGACTGGTCTATAGTTTCCTGGGTTGTCTTCAGTTCCTTTTTTAAGGATGGGGCTTATGTTTACCCTTTTCCAATCTGTGGGAACCTCACCAGCCTGCCAGGACCTCTCAGATACGATGGCCAGTGGTCCAGCAACTTCAGCTGCCAGTTCCTTCAGGACCCGTGGATGTATCTCATCAGGTCCCATGGAGTTGTGCACCTTCAGGTTCTCTATTAACCAGGATTTTCTGGGACAGTCTGACTATACTAGCAACTAACATTTTTACAAGGTAACAGGCAACAGGCACTTAATGCTGCTTACATTACTAGTTAAACTAAGGGTTTTTTCCTTTTGAAGTGATAAGGTAAAAAGATCCTGCTTGAGGGGACCCATTTCTGACAATCACTGCTAGCAATGAGCACTGCTAGCAATCTGCTCTTAACAGCAGATGGAGATGCCATTATGCAGCCGCCCATTGTGTCTGTAGGTGAGTGAAGGAGTAACCAGAACTCCTGTCCTGCAGGCCTCAAGGCAGATGTCAACTTGTCTAATGCACTTGTTAGCCCTCTGGAAATGCTCTATCATAGGTATCAGCCATCTCTACCATGTTACAGCCATTTTCTTAGTACAGGAGCTATGGTATTTTTTAAAAAAAAGTTTTTCCTCTCTGAACTTTTTAAATTGCACTATGAGTATTTGGGGAAAAAAAATTGAAAAATCAAAGCTTATTATAGGAGGGAGGGAGAAGGAAAGGGAAACCACTTTTCTCCTTCACCCTCCTCTCCTTTAAGAAAAAGGAATTTAGAAAGCTCTGGCTGTCATTCTCCATGCTTTTAGTGCAGAGTGGGGGTGGAAGTAAACACAGCTCTTCCAATGGGTAAAGGAGTGGCCCTGTGATCTGAGATTGGTGGCTGCAGTGGCTGGACAATTATAACAGTACTTCGGCTGTTATCTCCTGTCATGAGGAGATAAAATTTCTGTTATGAACTCCATATTTTTTGTTCAGATAGGAAAGCTAGCTACGCTTCTCTGTATCTCTGAGAAGCTGGAAAGAGATTACACTTCTAGTTAAGGTGGCAACCTTTGTTTTTCCTGGCTCAAGCCTAAATTATCTCTCTGCAGGGTCTCATTTGGTTGACATTACTATTTTGCAAACCACTTAAGTTTCAGATAGCAAATACTATTATTTTTATGACAATTAACAGGATAGTTGGATCATGGCAAAAATAATTAAGTAAAAACCTGTTATCTAAAGGGTTTTTAATGTCCCAAGCCAAAGTTTGGATTTCCCTGCGTGCCATTTCAGTACAAGTAGATCATGATGCAGTTCAATTTTGTCAAACTGTCAGAAATAATGTTTTATTGAGTGTATTCCCAAGCAAAAGTGATGGAAAAAAGCAGCAGCAAGTAGGCAGTGTTTAATATCTGAGTAAACAGACAGCTGGTGACAAGACTTGCTTCTTCCTCCATGTGGTTTTCTGGGCACAGAGAGGAGAGCTGGCTAGCACCAAGGTCCCCCTGCCTTAGCAAGTCCCTAAGCCTTCTGCATCATGGAAATGTGTTACACATAATGATTCCTATCTATTCCTTGAAAAACTCATTTAATGAGAAACGGAAACAATGATAGTTATTAAAATTTTTAATTTTAACAGGTGGATGTAACCTATTTAAATGATATGAGATCTTCATGTGGGTGAATCTTACCACTGTAATCCATGTTTCTGCCAGTATCAAAGGATACCTCCCATTTCTTTAACCTGAAACTGTGATGACTGAATTTGATATGAAATCACAGATAATATTGATCCTACTGAAGGTCTTCCTGTTCACTGAAACTTGCTATTCACTGAAAGATTTCTCTTAGTGATGGCAGTGAATGTCAAAAATCTTAGCATCAGAGCCTTTACAAGGCTTATTGGAAACTCATCAATAAATATATTTATTTGTTCTTTCTAGTTCTCTTTTGCCTGGATTGTTCCTTTGGCTGCCACTGTATTACTCAAATTTGAAAGCATTCAAGTTCAGGAGCCTTAGACAACACTTGGAAGTGGATTCCTCCTTGCACTGACATTTCCTTTAGAGTTCAGCTGATTCTTCTAAATATCCATGCATCTCCGAAAAGACACTATGAGTTTCTACTTCCCATTTAGAGCTGGAAACCATGATATACACTGTGTTTTTTTATGATGTAGGAGTTTTTCACTGGTCTAACTGGTAGATTCAGGAAAGGGCCACAAGTAGAGACATATTTTAAGGGCAGATTCTCATGTCCTCCAGTCATCTATATAGAGTGTGAGTGTATTTCTCAGTGTCTGCTAGATCAAATAGTATTAGTGTGATGAATGGAAAACAGAAATTGTTATAAATTCTTTCAGGTTGTGTCTATGTACCTTGCCTTATCAACTATTTTTTAATACATTTGTTCCATAGCAGAGCTATGGGATTTGGTGCACCTTTTTTTTGGAGCAGTAACTCTTTGCTTATTTGATTCAAAATCAAGAGAAGCTTTGCTATAAAAATATTCATGAACAATTCATTTCCTAAATGAGTTTTAGATTTTTCACTGGATTCTCCAATGTTCAATGTATTTTTGCTCACTTATTATTGTGGCTACAGGAGCAGTCAGTAACAAAATGTTCTTAGTTGAGCCTTTCAATCCTTTTACTTGGCAGAATGGGATATAAAACCTTTACGATGCTTGTGACTCAGATCAATAATATGCACGTTTGACAGAAAAGATGGCTCATACCCTGTGAACTGCAAACATGTTTATAAGTCTGTGGATGGTTTTCAGCATATTCCCTCTAACTCTGTTCAGCAGCAGTGAAAGTGTGTAGTTTGTTGCCTTCTCCATCTGCACTTTTAAAATCTACTGAGCTTGTAGTGATAGAAGAAAAGACTGCAGATTTCAGTGTTTACGTTTACTGGGAAGCTCTAACACACTTCCGAAATTATCTCCACAGGGTACGTGTCCCTTTACATATAACCCTTCATTTCTGCTGGATGGCAATTGGAATTTAGTCTGAGCTTGAATTGCTCTATCTCTCAGTTATCTATTTCAAGCTGTCCTTTTTCTTATGACCACCCACGAGGCCTCTCTGGTGGTTTCTCTCTGGCAGCTCCCTGCTGCTGCAAGGCACTCCAGGCTGTTATGTAGCAGACAAATACTGGCAGAGCGTGGGTGTAGAGCAGGGAGTGTGCTAATCAGCTGTGTGTCCTTCATTATGTCAGAAGTGCCCTCTGTCCCTGAAGAGGCATCCTGAAGTGTCCTAATCCAAAAAGAATACAGCACACTTGGTGCAAGGGCAAGGAAGAAGGGAACATCTGGAAACACCATAATGAGCAATGTACTTTACTAAAATAGACTTCTACCAAAAAAACCTGTCTAAGTAGAGTCTCTGGAGATATGCAGACTCTCTTCTTCCAGGGCTTTCCCTCGCACCAGACAGCTAAAATGCTCAGAAAGCAAATGTGGCTTATATTAACATATTGCGGGTTTTTTAAGTGTGAAAGAAGACTTGTTAGGAGATAATCAGTCAATTCTCATACAAGAGATGTAATGAAGTTGGCGTGCTCTGCATCATGAGGATCTATGATTAAAATTCTATTCTTATAAAGATTTTTGCCAAAGGTATGTCTTTTCAATTCATTACAAATGTATACAGAATTTTCTACGTATTTTCCTGTTGCACAGGAAATAAAAGCAGTGATTACAGATATTTCAGAGGAATTTCTAATCAGGGCAAAAATTGCTCATGAAAATATGATGCAATATACTCTTGTATAAAAATGTATCAGTTACTTTGATACATTCTGATTAAATAACTACAGAAAATCGTTGCCATCTTAAAATCATTTGCAGGCCACAATGAAATGACTTGCTAGTTTTATACTTCTGCTTTGCAGATTTCTGTACCAAAAACAGCAGACTTGCAAATGTTATCTTTGTTAACTATTTAACATAAGACTAAGGAGTGAATACAGAAGTATTGATCTACAGTTCCATGTGTACAAAAATACAGGTTTTCTTTTCACTGGTTTTGGATGTACAGCAACACTACAGTGAACCTGAACATTTAATGGCATGTTTTACATGGACTCTGACATAGGACACTGGACAGTATGAGCATCTCTTAGGTATAGCTGGGATTCAGAGAATAAAAAAGGTAAACTTGCAATGTGGGTTTTGACACAACAGACATAGGATACCATTTTTACCAGGGGGGTCTGGTGTTTACCTATCTGAATAGAGGAAGCCCACATTCCTTCAGATGAAGTAAATACTAACGGAGCTGCTATAAGCTGCAAGCAATTCCATCCACCCTCTGCTTGAAGCTGTGTAACCATTCCCCCACCAAAATGTCTTTTTAAGCATCTCAGGTTTGTCTGCAGTCAAATTTAGCAGCATGTATCATCAATGGAGACAGTGTGGGGAATGTTGCAGGAAGCTGTGAACAGCCAAGCTGCGGCTGTTCCCCAAACTTCACACCACAGATAAACTGGAGCAGTCAAGCACATGCATCACAAAAAAAAAATAAAATCCTCTTTTTCAAGAGATAACAGCATTAGCACTACATAACACAGGTTGCCAGGAGCAAAGCTTCAATGGTAGAAACTGCAATTGATTGGTCCAGCAGAGTTGCAAAGACTATATGGAGAGGGGCAGATTGTGCTGACCTAGGTCCTTCATTGCAAATGCTTATTTATTTCTTGATACCCTCAGATATGTAAAAGATATGTAAAAGATATTTACAGATATGTAAAAGATAAAGACATTTCACTGCATGTAGCACTTTTCAGAATAGGAATTTTCATTTATTAAACCCAAGAAACTTCTCCTATAGTTCTTGCAAGCTTTCTTGCAATAGAGATTGAAGATGTCAGCTCCTAATTAACTGATCTCTGGCAACACTGGAGCACCAGTGCTTCTCTGCTGTATAAGCGATTCTCCAGATTTAGTCTTGAACAGATTTTTGGACTCTGAATGCAAGATTCCTGTTAGTCTATATACCCAGGATGCAAAAGTCTGAGATACGTTGTACACTGTGATCTACATGTCATTTGACCATTTTTTCTGTTGCTGTTTTAGTCCTAAGTGATCCAAATCGTAAAAACATAAGAGATCCTACTGAGAAAGTGATGATGAAATAAAAGGTCAAACCTTTTAGTGCAATGGCAGATAAACAGAGAGTTTTGACTGCCACCTTTAAATTTGTGGTAGAAGTCATTTACACTGTTAGGTACTCTGCTTCATCGCTACTTTTACTTTTTTTCTGAGACAGGTTTAGGATACAAGATATTTAAGCTATTTGAGTTTTAACTGTTCCCTCATGTGCTTACACTACTCTCCTCTCTTCCACTGCATGGTGAGACAGGTTAGTCTCCCGGTTTTTGCACTGAAATGGAAGAGAAGCATTCACATGGACAGAGATTGGTCTCCGTGATTAAATGTCAGATAATGTGAATCACCATCCAAAGAACAGCACATACAGGGAATCCAGCCTCCCCAAGGACAGCTGACTCATTTCTGATGACCTGCTCATCAGGAGTGCTGGACTGAGAGGCGAGGCTGTTTGAACAGTCTATGAGTTATGGCTAACGCTTGGGCTGTAATGAGGAGGCTCTAACTAAGCGTGCAAACCCAGCCTGTTCCTGTGCAGCTCTGCTCAGCTGGCAGTCAGCTTGGCAGGCCTCTACTAAGTGAATTGCAGTGAGACATTTGAAAAATGAAGAGATGCTGCATGGGAAGAAGCGTTAAATGCTGACTGCGTATGAACTAGAAAGCCTCTTCAGGTGTAGGCAGTAGAGTGGGAAGTGAGTAAACAGAAGCACTGGAATATGCAACACTTGGGAATTATGGGATGGTACCAGAACGTTATCTCAGCACAACTCAATTGCAGCTCCACCCAGCTAACATACTTAGCTGGCTCTTCACTGAAAAGTCGATCATTTGGAGCTTGTACAAGAGAAAAGTATGGACTTTAACTTCTATCTATGCTTGCAGAGGCACAAAACGCACATTCAGTATAGGCAGAATTATAATGCAAGTTTTCAGGACTGTTGCTAAAATCAGCAAGAAGCTGAGCGGTAGGGATGGAGTCACTTGGAAGCAGTGTGGCTGCCTTTTTTTTTGGGTTATGTCTTCTGTTCCCCACTGACCCTTCTTTAGAGATAGGTTAAAGGACGGTTTATTTGCTTGCCCATGCTAAGAACAACCAGCAGTTGGGCTTTGCATGGTTATGTAGTGAACCAGGGGAAAGCAGGATAAATTTCAATATATTGTCCTTGCTTCTTCAGATAGGCTGGGATGTAGACCTTCCTGTGCTACAGCTGAGTGTTTACACTACTTTCTTGAGAGACTCTGCAATTGCATGTGATTGGAATTTGAATAGAAATAAAAACATTTTGTGCTGAGGCTGAACTCAGTTAATTTCTGTGTCTGGGTATTTTGGGCTGTGCTTAACATGTAGGGAACTTCTATGTGCTGGAGGTTGTGCTGCGAAGTTATATGCCCAGAATTTAACTATCTCACAGCATTATTACGGTGGCCACAGGTCTGGAAGAGAATTTGTTGGCTCATGCTGCTGTCCCATGACACAGTTAAACATATCGGTATTTCCACTCAAGAGAGGGTTTTTCTAGGACCCCTCCAAAGAAGGAAATCACAGGGTTTCCAGGCAACATATTCCACTACATTGCCTTCTGTGCTGTTAAAATTGCCCTAATATTAGATCTTTGTATTTCTTATGGAAATAAATTGATTCAATTCAGTGCTCCAAGACTTGTCATAGTCATGCAAAGAAGAGATTCAACTATTAAAATGCTACGTATTTCAAACATTGTTTTTGTTAGCTATTGAGGGAAGAGTCTTGAAGTTACTTGTGAATCATTCAGTGCTGTGATTCGTGGTTTCCTTTGCAGGTTTGAATTTCACATAACCACAGAAGGCTTTATTTTGCTTATGTCTATCAAATTTTGATGGATGTTTCTTTTTATCCATAAAACAGTGCTTGGAATTTGGGCTTCTGTAACTGGAATTTAAGGTGCAGATAGGCCACAGGAAAATATATGGGTACAAAAGGCACTCGATATTTCTGCTACATGGAAGCGTTGAGTAAAGTGTCCCAAGTATTGTTCTGCTATCTAGATGATCATCGTAATGTCAGTGGAACTGGTCGTTGTGGTAATCTATTTCCTTCTTTCCACTCTCTTTCTAATACTGTATTTGTGAATCAATTCACTATTTTAACTGGAAATTAATTTTAATTGACATATTCTGAATTCATTTAGGAGCCACAGTTATGCACAAAAAATGGTACTTTGCCTGCACTTGACTTCAAGAACTGCGCAAAATCCTAACATTTTTATTTTTGTTCTTATTTTTTATTATTTATTTTTTATTGTTTATGTATTTTGTATGTATTTTTAAAAAAAATTAATTTAGCTACATAGATTTTCAATTCAGCAGTGCCAGAGATTCAGGATGTAAGTTACTGCCAAAAACAGTTGAGATATTTGATTTAATTGGTAATTAATTTGATAGGTCTATGAGCCAAAACTTCTGAGGTTTTTGATCTTCAAGTTTGTAAGATAAACTGCTAGGGAAAAAAATGCGCATGCTAGCAATTGTGGAAAAATTTTTTTCAGTTTTTCACTGGTAGTTCCCTACATAATTTCTGCATTTAGCTTTTCCATCTTTTTTGGTTTTGATTAATCAGGCATTTTGCATGAAAGTAGGTGCATGTTAAATGTATTACATTAGAGCTGTACTACGTCTTCTCTCCTTCCCACCTCCAGAGTATTTTAAACATAGGTGAGTAGGTACTTTTGCCTTTAAGGCAGGTATATAGTACAAAATACATGCACAAATTTAATAATGTGAATAAGTTGCTGGCATTTTCAGCATTGCTTGCTTCCACACATGGAATCATTACTTCTGATGTGTGATTTTTCAATTTTGTTTCCACTCTTAATGAAACCCTGCCTTAAAGGTATATGTATCTGCCGCCACTTTGCAGATGAAAGTTGCATCATCATTATTCTGGTAGTTATGCATTTTATTATATTTTAGACAGCAAAGTGACTCATTAACATCAATGTTGCTATTACTAGACTGTGTAAATGAGAATATTTAAAATTAACATTCACTTTTAGTCCATCAGCAGATAAAATGTCAGATCATTAAATCAGTGCTATCATGTCTGTAGCGTATTGTAATAGCATTTAAAACAAAATTATTTAACTCAAGTAATTAAGAAAACAAGGACGAAATAAACCCAAAACATGGCCCCATATATTACTGTTCACTTTATAGTATGTTTTATCAAATGTGTTCTGCTTCTCTGTGACTATTGCAGAACAATTGGATCCTTCTTCAAGCACACGTGACAGGAGGAAGAAAAGTAACTTCCAAAAGCATAACCAGTTCAATTTCCCAAACTGCTACCTACAAAATTGTTATACAAGTGCTGTTTTGAAAACACTGGAGTTTTTCACAACGTGGTTCAAATAAACCCTCCTCTATGTTCCGGTTTTTAGTATGGTTTAATTTAGCTTTAAAAGAGAATGTTCCCCTTAGCTGTATTCTTGCTCCATTCTGTCAAATGGCAGAAGTGCTGTGGCATTTCTGAGCGCTATTGTAATTGCCGGACCTGTTCTTGCATTTGATGCATAGAAAAGCTAAGGCAATAAATAGCTCAATAAATGATTCTATGTATCCTAGGTGTACTTATTACACTAAAAAAGTCTGAAGCACAGCTGGAAGCACAGTTCAGAATTCTGAAAATACCCTATGCCCATTTTTTGGAAGTAACTAGTATTCAAAGAGACAAGGTTCTTCATCAAGAGAGTCCCACAGACACCTACAGACTAAGCCAGGCAATTCCTGAAGCTTCAGAAAGTGCTTATTCCTGCAAAACCTATTGAAATCGATGGAAGACAGATGCCTTGAAGTTTTCAAAGCTCCCACTAGGTAATTTTTGCAACTGGCAAGTCTTTGAATATCTTTGATGTTAAAGTTTCAGTCTTTTTACCTTGATGTGTGTGAACAAGAACCAAGGACCAATAAAGTCTTTATTTAATAATGGATGGGTAAATTGGAAATTCAAGGTAACATTTATTTTTTTTTTAAAGGGGAACTTATTTACGAGATATGATAAAATTATATAGTATGAAGACTGGGGTGTTGGTGGATGTTTAACAAAGCCACTAGAGAAATAATTATGCCTTTTTTACATATATATTTATTACACAGCTGTTTAAAAACACTTCCTAAAATGTCAGCGTTCTTTAAGGTCACTGCAGTGTAGTGTCATGATTCATAGTATCCTGAGCAATGGTGTGTGAAAAAAGACTTTGTTTATAAAAATGAAGGTGGATGATAAGACATAGTTCTCATCTATGGACCAACGAGTAGCTGGAATGCGCTTGGCTTTTTAAATTGTCAGAAAAAATAACTTCTCATCTTTATTTTTACTAGAAAACCAGCTGTGCACTGACCAAAAAGGTATAGTGTTTGATGATTTTATGGGTCAGAGAACATGATATGGGGTTGTGCAGATATTTTCTTTTTTAGAGATCAGATAAATGCATATGACAAATTTTAACACATTCTTTAAGCAAAATTTTAACACATTCTCTTTCAGTGGAATCCCACCAAAAACTCTGGCTAGCAATACTCAAAGTTGTAAGGGACCAGTGTTGCTGAGAGGAGGTTAGTTTCTCTGAGTTTAACTATAACAGAAGTTTCCTCTGTGTAAGCATAACCAGTTGGTACTCAAACCCACCATATCTCATTTTAAATCTGTATGATGCTGAAGCCCAGGTTAGGCATCCAATTTTCCTACACAGTTGGAGAAAGGTAAGATGCTAATCTCAGAGGTAGTCTGTTGAAGACTTTATTTGCCCCGTTCCTCCTCAGCCAGCTTTTTCCTCTGCAGCTCTTTGCTGTCCCATCAGCTGCATCAACAGACCAGGCTGCAAACCAAAGCACTGTGATCATTTGGGTTATGGAGGCCCTCTACAAAAACATGACGGAGTGGGGGTGGAGGGCAGGATAGGGTGGGGGGGCAGTGTGGTGAAGGAGAAGCAACTTTAATCATTTCAGCAATCTCTTTTGAATTGTTGCCGTGATGGCTATGCTGTGTTAGTGTAACTGTGTGGCGACAAACCACAGTGACAGCTGGAGAGGCAGGGATGGGAGAGCTTTAAAACTCCTTTGCTATGAGAGCCAACGTGTCTGGTACCCCCACCCTCAGACACTCTGCACTGGAGGAGCCAGTGGCTAAATTGGTACCTTGCATTGCTTATTTGTATACCTCATTTAGATACATGAAATAAAAGTGTGTGAATACTCTCTGTGCCACTATATTTAATTACAAGAATAAGCTATATACATTAGTATGGGAAATGAGGAATTTCACAGAATCATAGAATGTTAGGGGTTAGAAGGGACCTCGAAAGATCATCTAGTCCAACGCCCCTGCCAGAGGAGGATCCCCTAGAGTCTGTCACACACGAACATGTCCAGGCGGGTTTTGAATATCTCCAGAGAAGGAGACTCCACGATCTCCCTGGGCAGCCAGTGCCAGGGCTCTGACACCCTTTTGGTAAAATTGTTATATGGTAAAATGAAAGGTTTTGAAAAAGTTAGATATCTTGAAAATCTAAAATGAAGCATTATACATACTTTCACAGAAAAGCTGGGAATGGTATTATCAATAAAAGGAAGTAATATTGTCAAAAGAAGACTTGTTCTTTCATCAGCTGCCCTAATACTTAGTTTAATTCTGTTCATGTTTTTCAATCCACTCAGGGAGTAAGACATACCTTAGACATGACTATGCTAAACCTATCTGCTCACAGATTCCTATCCTTGTAGAGAAGAGTGAATGCTGAGATTTTGTAAAAATGAGTTAAAACTGGAGATAACCTTCAATAATAGAGAAGCCCTGTTGTTCTTTTCAAGTGTCATTGCAATAGATGGTGATAGAAATCTCTCTTCTCTTGCTAGCACAAACAGATTTAGTTCTGTCTTCTGTCATAATTGTTTATTAAGTGATTCTTGTTCAGTCACTTTAGACATGTAACAGGGCTAAAAGGAGTTGCTAAGATGTTGCCATTTTTGTCCGATCTCACTGTTTTTCAGGTAAAGAGTGAAGTGGCTTTGATAACTTATCAGATATACTTGCATTTAGCTTTATTCACTGCTGGCTTACTATGCTATTTGTGAAGGCATTCCAATGAAAATAATTGCAAATACAACTCATTTTCTTTTCTGGCTGAACCTGGCTTTGCCTTTTGTTCATGTGTAACAACTGTTGCTGCATTGTCTAGACTTCATTTACATTTTGATTGAGTTTTAAACCTTCTTAACAGATGATGATATACCCAGAGATTATGCAACCATTTCAGTACTGGAGAGAAAAACACTTTTAAAAATTTATTTTAATATGGAAGACTCGTCCATAAGGAAAAATATGTTGCCAATATAACAGAAGTTAAACTTTGATAGTATTTTGACATGAAACAGACTATACTAGAAGAATCATAGGAGCCAGATGGTAAAACTGATATTTCTCGTAACTGTCAGCATTAGAAATCCCAGCCCTAGTGCCAGCTATATAACTACAGGACATACTTATTTCACAGTCAGTTGAATTGCAAATGGAAAAGTAGTTTGAGTATTTAAATTTTCTTTTAAAAATAAATCTCACATTATTATTTCAGAAATTTTAGTAACTGACATGGATAAAAAATGACAACCTTTAAGCTACATAAAAGGTAGGAAGCTGAAAACAGAAGTTCTAATGTTTAGTTCATAACTCTACAGAGCTTATTTTATGGGGAGAATATGGGAAGAACATTATAATGTCTTCGATTATTTTGTTTCTAGTGATAGCCAGTTCGTATTTGTTCCCTTTTGATAACCGACTAATTGTTTTGGGCTTAAAAAGGAATTACTACCAATCAAGATTATTTAGAAGAGAAAATGCATTTTGTTGTCTTAGAATTAATGACTCAGAATGTGAATACTGAATGAGTTTGTAGGCGAAAAACTTTTATTCTCATTCTGACAATGTTCTCATTTCAATTATCTGTCACTTTATCTAATCAAATATGAGCCAGACTAATGTGATCTTCCACTATTAAGGTTAGAAAAGTGCTTGATGCACTTCAGAAAGTTTAAAAATTCCCAATAAATGAAAAGCCTAAAGGAAAATGTAATACTTAAACCAGAACTCTGTGATATTATAGGACCTACTTTCTTTTGCGTTTTAAAGCTACTACTCCCATAATTTCACTTAGCCATTTTAATGGCACCCTCTTTTAAGCTTTGTATTTGAACTTTTCTATGATGCTGATCTAATAATTTTGAATTATTGTACTGTGTTTGATGTACAATTTGATAAATTTGAAGACAAAATTATTTCAGAATAGACAGTGGGGTCGGGAATAATACAAGGACCTTTTGGAAATCAGTTTTAGTTTTGCTTGTCTGTTTCATAGATAAAATTTTACCTATGATTTACTAGTGATATGTTAAGTGGTGAAGAGGGGAGGTGGGAAAGATAAGATTGATTGATTGCTTGATTGATTGACTGACTGATTTTATTCCTTATAAGTGTAAAGCCCTGCAATGTATTTCCTGTATACTTTAGTTTATTACTCTATTGTAACTTTTTTGCTGCAATTTCTGTAACTGTCTAGTTTAGTCCTAATGACAAATGAGAAACCTTAAGTTTGTTTTAATGTAATTTTGGAAAAGAAGCTCACCTGATGATAATCATCTTATGAATGCCATTTAAGCAGAGAAATATGTATAAATAATTATTGTAAAATATGCGATATATTTACACTTTAGTGAAGTACTGTGGTTCCAAAACGGAAAACTAAAGCAGCTTGCATCAGCATTGTTTCAGCGTTTTAAGAGGCAGTTTACAAATTGATCAAGATAGCATATTTATTCTTGTGCTACACTTTTATTTATAAAATGAAGTCCAGACCAAAATCTGACTTTCAGCTGCACTGCCTCCAGGACCGATAAATGCCAGGTTTGTAATTTAGTTTCCTAAAATTCATCTTTGACTACAGGAACAAAACAAGTTTCTTTCTAATTCCACAGTTAGAGTAGTTGTTAAGTCATCCAAAGCTCATGGGAAGAGTCTGATTCAGTTCTGTTGTTGAGATGTTGCTTGTAGTGGAATATATAAGAAAAATCAGCAGCAATGTGATCAGTATTTTGCAATTTCCTCACTCATTAATCATCTAAAGCTGCATAACCACATTAGAAAGGTAAAATTAAGACAACTATTTCCTTTTACTGTGTTACTTCCTAGCTCAGCTAATCTCTTGCATAATCAGATCTCACTCAATATCTAGATAATGTGCTGAAAGAAAAAAAAATGCTTTAGAGAAGGAAGTGAACCTGGGGTTATAAGTAAAAGTGCTGATATCCTAGTGAGCTGCTTGGTTGTACTATTGTTGACAAAGAGATGTTCTGTTTGAGGTGTCTCTCTAACCTGTTCTTGAAGCTGCATCTTGTCTACTAGTTGCTGCCTTCTGTTGTCTTTAGAATTTCACCTGCTCCAAGCCCTATCATTCTGCCTGGGCCAAGGCAAACTCCTCAGTTTTTCGATGGTGGCTGATTCCAATAATCCTATTGTTCTGCACAGAAGAACATGTGAAGTTAAGCTGTTGTCCTTGGCAATATGTTTTGCTTTCCAGAGGAGCGTTTTAGTTTGTTCCTGTTGGTCCCCGGGCACAAACTTAGACTTTTTAGAAATGAATGTGGATTTCAGAGGAGCTATTAATAACCAGTAAATCTTACTGTCTTTTAAAGCACATTTACTGGGCTAATGAATACATTCTACGGAATATAAGGGTTATTGTGAAGATTAGTCTGGATTTGATAGATTATTTGCATTTATTGATTCAAAGCTGCAGCTCTACAATGACTACAACCTGTAGCCATAGCTAACTAGCACCAGTACTAAAAGCTTAAGACATGCACATTATATATTTGCAGTATATACGGTGTGTAAACAGCATACTATTAAAGACTAGAAGGAAATTTAGGGTCATATAATCCAAGCCTTGTAACACAAACTCTGGTAGTCCATAGTAAATCTTGCACTGGACCCCTCAGATAATCATGCAGCCTGGAACAAAAACTGAAACTAATGTAAAATCAAACGTGTCCCTTAACATATATTCCAATGGTTACTTAATCTTCCTGTAGTTATTACTTGTAGTCTGAATTTATCTAACGTCTGTTGGATTCTCAGCTGGTTAGATTCCTTAAGACATCTCTAAACACAGATCCAGCAGCAACACCCTTATATTAATAAAGTGTAATGAGAAGATGACAGAAAATTTAAGTAAGGAACAAAGGAATCAGCTGTTAGTCTCGGGCACACTGTACCACAGTAGAGCTTTGTGCTGAAGTTGTCTCTTAAATTTAAACAATTTTCTTTCTTAAGAAGGGTGCTGACTTGCTGATAAGTGTATGTTTAGATTCAGCAAGTCACTTCTTCCCATCCTCCCTAATACGAGAAGATTGCTTTGAGTACCACTAAGGTCTCCCAGCAGATAGGTTACAGAGGAATGCAAATCTGGTTTGGAATATCAAGTGTATAGTTAAATTATATAGTCTATGCATAGCTGACTTGAATAAACCTCCTTCATACCCTTTCTGGGGCTGAAGTTGATGCTCAGAATAGCTCGTGCCTCCAGCTAGTGTTCTTGGAAATCAGTGAGTAGGCAGGTCTGTGCAAACTATCATATGAGACAGTATTTAAACTCTGTTATTTCCTGCTGGTCCAGCCTGGGACTCCCTCGAACAGAAAATACAAATTGTGCTAAACTGTATGGTGACTTTCTGATAAGCACAAATGTTAATTAATGGTTGGATTAAGTGATCTAATTTGCCTTTCCAAAGTCTTGTGACTTTTGCATTACCCGCTCTGAAGAATCTTTACTATTAGCAATTGGAATAGTTTACTAACTCACATTTAAGCATGTTAGCATAGCACAGATAAAGATATTAACCATTGTTCTGTGGCTCTCACCACAATATAAAAAGTTTGGCAACTGTACAGATGTTTTCTTTTGTCAAAAAGGAAAAAAAAATTTACATTGAAGGTGATGAAACACTGGAACTGGTGGCCCAGAGATGTTGTAGATGCTACATCACTGGAAATGTTCAAGACTAGGTTGGATGGGACTCTGAGTGACCTGATCTAGTTGAAGATGTTCCTGCTTATTGCAGTGAAAGCGGAGTAGATGATCTTTAAAGGTCCCTTCCATCCCAAACCGTTCTATGATTCTAAGAAAACATTTCCTAAACATGCATTAATAAATGAGGGAAACTTTTATAAACTTCAATAACATTTATACGATTTGAGAAAGTGGAGACTGAGCTTCAGGAAAAAAGCCAGTGGGAAGCCGCAACAATCATCTCCTCTCTTGTTTCACATATAGTTGGTTTAGTTTGGTTTGGTTTGGTTTGATCATCTTTCCTAGCTATCGGAGCTGGTACTTCTGTGGTAACTGACCCAGCCTGATACAAATGTGTTTCAGCAGAAAAACAGGGAGATATTCAGATATTCCTAATTCATAAATAAAAGTTACATAGTTCATATAGAATTTTTATTTAAAATCAAGCTGTTTGAAAAGCTTGGGTAGTCATGAATGAAGACATTTCAAAGGGAAAAACTTATTACTTTACCTCAGGGCACAATAGTTTTTGCTCTTAGAAGGCCCGCCTGGGAAGAGTGCTCTAATTCCCTAATTACAGATATTATCCTCTTGGCTACATTATTAACTGGAAAGTTGCCTGTACTCCACCTTCCTCATTTGCCTGTTGCTGTTTTAGTTATTCTTTTCAAATGCTCCAAATACTTAGGTTTGTTGAAAAAGTTTTACTCAAATAGCAAGGGCATTAGGAATAAAGCTATTTGTTCTCAAAAAAAAATAAAAAAGAAAAAAAAAAGAATGTCTTTTTATATCTTTGTAGGCTATTTGAACAATCCTCCCTTTTGAGTTTCCAGGCCATTTATGGCTCTTGATTCAAAACGAGTAATTTCTGTAAGCAAAAGGAAGAGAGCATGGATAAATTATATAGCAGAAACCTGTCAGTTTTTCTTAGTTGGAGATACTATCTCATTTCCCATAGTCCCCAGGTTTTATTTTTTCCCAGTGTTTCCCTGAAAAGGCGTGAATTCACTGCGTTAGTATCTGGGGCATCTGATGATTCCATATACTTAAAATGAAACATAATACATGGATTCTTGTTGTACTTTTGAGTAGCCATTACTCTGAGTTGAAATGTTGGCTTCTTTGTCAAGGAGTTACATTGCACATTAACCACACTGCCAATTCTAACCCTTATAGTATGATGAGTAAAGACTTGGCAGAAAACTAGAGACTGAAAATGTATGAAATTAGGTGTTGGAGAGGCCAAGCGATTTCCTCAAATTTTGTTGTAAAACTGTAGCTGTGTATAATTCCCATCTACAGGTGGTAGTATCCAATGTAGATTGAGAACAAGGTAATGCTTATCTGTGAGTATCCTACGGTTACTGATTTCTCTTTTTATGGGGACTTCTGTGATTTCAGATAGAATTTCCAATTTATCTGGGAGATGTGAGAGTTTACTTTAGATGTGCAGTGAATACTTTCAAATAGTTATCTCTTCAATTTCTTCTAAGAAAGGAAGAATAGGCACAATACTTCAGAACTATGAAATGTAGCATGTATAAAGGACAAGTCTGCTATCTTAGCTAGCTTTGTAACTATTCTAGGCAGTATCTAAGCAGTTTGGTTTTGTCTGATTGACTGCATACAAAGGCTTTTGATGTTGTGTGGCAAGTGATAATCCTACCATTTTAGGAGCAGTCTTAAACTGAAAAAAAAACCTTGTAGGGCTTTATAGTGTCATCATCTCAGGAGCAAGACTTAAATGGAACACAGAGAATGAATACCTACACAGCTGCCATTATATTTTATTTATTTATTGTGCATTATTTCCAAAACTACTTAAAAAAATTCTGCCAATGCATTAAGAATTCACATTCTGTTTGAATTTAAGCTGTTCTTCACTTGACACGTAGTGAATACACTGATACTCCTCGGGAGTAATTTTATTTTTCTCATCTGAAAACTTGGTTCTTTTTAAATTATTGTATAGTTGGCATTAAATGTTGCATGAAGCACGGTAATGAAAACTACTGCAATCATTTAATGTTTTAACAGTTGCAACAGCAGTCCTGCAGTGGTCTGGAGCTTCAAAAATAACCTGTGACTAATCACTTTGTGACCACATCATTGTGCTCTGAGATCCCCAGTGAGACTGTTCGTGAGATACCATGACATGTCTTGCTGGTTTACAAAGTGATAATTTTTGATTTGTTTTCTATATGCACAGTTGTGTGCCCTGTTTTTTTTGTTGTTGTTGCTGAAAATGGCTCTAAAGAAATCAGGAGGGAATGTGCAGAGCAGTAAAGTGAAGCCCTCATTGTGGGACTACAGAAAGGGATTGAAACAGAGAAGGGAGAAGGTCAGTAGTGACAATTACCTTTATCTTCTGCCAAATATATTGCATTTTTGGGGAGAGAAAGGAGGTGAACAGAAACCTGTCAGGCTTGCAATGATAAATATACTGTGCTTCAGTGTTATTTTTTAAATAGTTCATTTGAGTTTTAGTAGAAGTGTTTTAAACTGCTCTGTGGTTACATGTGAAGTCAGAGTTCTTCAGTCTCACAGAAATAGAATTAAACCCTTTTTAATCAGTCAGCTGCTTGTTTATTTCCTGTGTACTGTGACAGCATATTGAAGAATAATTGGAAAAATGTGACAGAGTTCAGCTGAGCAGGGCACCTTCCAGAAATGATGTACTGGTTGTTGCCCTTTAAAAAATAGAATTATTTATGTCTGATATAAAAAATACTTTTTAAAACCTTCTAATAAATGACACTTATCATGCTAGTGATGATTCGGGCAATTTTTGTTGTTTCTTGGGAGGCTATGTTGTTGTATGATTTGAATCTTTTAGTTTGAGCCTGTCAATATGAAACTTAATCACAGAGTTGCTGAAATACATTTTTCCTGCAGTCCTCATGTAGATCACTGGCAAACCCAGCTTGTGTGTTTTGGTTGGGAACCCTTCTAATTTAAGGAGAGAGGGCAGCAGTAGCAGCAAGGAGGATGACTGCTTCTGTGTTCGGGTCACAGACTCCAAGGCTTAACATGCTTTATGTAAGAAAGATCAACTTTATCAATTCTTTAAGCACAATTCATTGTGGAGTTGTGTTTTTTTTTTATTTTGTCTGTTGTGTTAACTGGTTCACAACTTGCTTTTCAGGCCTTAGTCTGTGTAACTTGTGGCTGCTTTGCATAGAATGCTCTAGATACAGGACATAGTACATTCATGTACTGTCAGATGTCTTCTTTGAGAAGTCCAATATGAGACAAATCTGTGTATAAAGTAATTGCTAAGTTCTGTAAGATTTTCTTACTAAAACAATTCAAGTCTGATCCTTTTTCTTTTTTTATTTGAAGCATTTGGACTCTTGCTAAAACTGACTCTTACATAGCTCTTAAAAATAGGGCCAGTGGTTTAAGCCTGAAGGTGACAACTCAAAAAAAACCAATCCAAAACATTAGAGAATATCAACTTTGAATTTGGCCTCATGTAATAAAATTCAAATAGATAATAAAAATTTGTATTATCCTACTAATTATTTGAATATAAATGGAATTTTACAAAGGAGAGTTATAATTTTTAATGCCATTATTTAGCTGAATGCCAATGACATAAAGAAATTACTGCACTTTTAAAATATCTGTGAGCTCTAATTGACAGAAAATCAGCAGCAGACACTTATTTTTTCAAAATAACTTCTGAGATTGGATTTATAAAAAGGCCAGTGCTAGAATAACATTCCTACTCCAATTGTCTTTCAGTTTGCTAGTGGTACAAACTGCTACTGGAGTGCTCTGTTGAGTTACAGAGACTGAAGATCAAGAATGACAAAAAATTAGAAAAAGCTCAAGCAATATGACTTGTCATGAAAGGACCCCAGGAATTCAATCACTGATTAGAGAGGACTGAAAGTCAGACAGGAGTAAATGGACGAACATTGAAGCAAGACTAATTTAGATGGTTGAGGAATATTACTCTTTTTTTTAAAAAAAATAATAATAAAAAAATTTGAGTGTAGTCAGTCACAGAACTAGTTGTTAAGACTGACATGGAGTCTTCTTTATGGCAACATTTTTAATCAGCCTTGGATATTTCAAGAACACATTTTCACATTCAAATGACAATTAAATCTGGGCAATCATTTAGTCTGGATTATGCAGGCAATCAAGTCTGATCACAGTTATTATTTCAAATTTTGTAATTGATGTGAGCCATTTCAAATCAGAAGTAGAGAAAGATGGAATATATTAGAGTGCTGTTAAAAGATTTCATGTGTATAAAAATTTTTATAGTCTTGGATAAACTTTCCAATTAAGTGCATATGGTTGATGCTGAAACCATTTTGAATTATTTGTTATATTACACTAAACATTCTTTCAATAAAAGAACTTCTAATGTTTGCAAGTGTTTTAGTTGTGGCCCAGGTTTAAGACTGTGTAGTATTTTCTGCTCTTTGGGGGCAAATGAAAAGTGGTTTGCTTCAGAAGTTCTTGTTTGCTTGCTGATATTTTGTAAGGCTGTGAGCGTTAATCTAAAAACATAATGAGCCGTACACATCACATGTATTAAAAGTAAAAGTATTATTTTGGCATTTATTCAAAGTTAGAATTTCTCATACTGCTTTACACTCAAATTTATCAGCAAAACTAGCAGAGCGATATGAAGACTCAGTTTAACATGCTTCAGGTAAGAAAGATCAATCCGTTAAGCAAAATTCATTGTGTGGGTTTTTTTTTTCTTCTGTCTGTTGTGTTAACTGATGTTAACAAGGTGTTTGATATTTTATAGGCCTGTGCTATTACATTAGTCTTATAAAATACATAGCACCATTAAGTGATTTTTTTGATTTTTATTTTTTTTTAATGTGTGTCAACTTACAGGTGTGTTTCACCTGTTTCTGTCAGCATAATAGTTCCATTTCCACTCATTGACTTAGTGTTACTCTCTTTTTTTCTGGTTTTGATCTGTCTGCTCTTACAGTTACAAGGAAATGTTCAGCAACATCAGGATTAATTTCTGAATTGTTCGCTTATTTTTGTCACAACCACTTGAAATGTACCAAGCTGAGAGATACAGATATGATTTCCTATTTGCGTTTGATAGACTCCATCAGATTAACACTTTAACATTGTATGAGTGTGTTTCTCTCTTGATATTCTCAAGGTGGCATATTGCTGTTTTTATCTTTTCATTTCAATAATCAGAAAATATGTACAAAGATAGAAGATCAAAGATAGATGCAGTTTAATGAAAAATATTAGAAGCTTCTTCAAAGGCAAATATCAAATCCTCAGTGCATTCTCCCTCTCTTCAGTCTTCTTCAGGCAAGTAGACTTGTTTTTCCAGGGAGAAAAAGACATAATGTATTCCAAAAGCCTGTCAGCCAAAAAAATTTAAATGACTTGTCATTACCACTATTTTCTACCTCTCTTACACTCTCTACTATATTACTCAGATTCCATATAGCCTCTTTGGATTCCAATAGCCTCCAATATGCCATGACATTTATTTATCAGTCTTAATAGTATAGAAGTGAATACTGATTATTTGAATCTTTGGCTGACTGAAGAAAAATGTTCATGCAATATTTGCTTTACCACACATTTTTTCCTCTTCTACCAAAACACTCAGTTACTCTTCAGCCAAATGAGTTCTATCTCATGTTAGGCCACGCCTAAGCAGAAATAAAAATATATTACTTCAGTTCTGCTCCAAGAAACAACTTTCTTATGATGATGATGGTATAGGCTTATATGTTTATCCTTCTGTTTTTTCTAGATAGTTTTTGATATAAATAAGAAATATAAACATAGCCAATACACTGGTATATTAAAATAAAGGTAATTTTAGGGTAATTTTGTTTTCTTTCTTCAGCAGAGGCAAAGTCTTTGCAATTGCAATTCAGCAGTTACTTTTATAATCTATAAATTGAAATGGAAGACATTCATGTTTTATTCATCTGTGCACTATAAAGTGATGTACAATGTGAGAGAATAAATACTTATGACTTGCAGTGTAAAAAGAGACTCATTCTAGTACCTGTGCTTACTGTTTCTTTGAAGTTAAAATGAATTTATGTGAAAAGCATCATTCAATTTGAAAGTAGATTTCTAGCTGATGCACTTTATAGAGGTTTCAATGACTTAATTCATGATAAACAAATGTATCAAAGGCAACTGTATACAAGGATGTTACTTTGGCTCATGGTGTCCCTGAACTACAAGTCACTGAAGTCTGGGAGATTATGCAAGGAGAACATCATCTATGCTCTCGTGGTGTTATTCTGCTCTGCCACAGGCATCTAGTGTTTGCCACTGTGAAAACCAAAAAGATTGGGTTACATGGACATTTAATCTGATGATGTCATTACCCTTGTACTTTCAAAATTTGACCACTGTACCAGTTTGTTTAGTTACATGGACAAGGTGGATAGATAACCTAGTGGATATATAACGTTATGCAGAAGTTTTCATGCTAAACCTACTTATCGTGGGTATGCATCGCCACTTGCATGCACTATCCTAAGGATACAGTTAAACATCAGACTGTTCATTTTAAAGAGGTAGCATAAAATGCTACCTCCCTTTCTTAAGGTGACTACACTGCTGGCTGGGGTCAATATTAACACAGTAGCAGCTCCTTCTCCTCTCAGGGTAAAGTAAAACAACTGGCATACTTTACGGTGCTGACTCACTGCCATTTGTTTTACTCTGCCCCAGGTTAGGAATGTGTAGATGGCCACTACTTACTTGTATTAGGGTTATGTGAATTCTGCCCAATTGCTGCAACTAAGAGCTCTAGGCTGAAAAATGGTTTCCATTCACAGCATGAATGTTTGTCTACCTCTGTCATAAACACCTTTACCCATAGCTTGGCTCACTCTTCTCATTATCAGAAGGCTTTAATGCTGTCTTCACATGCATGGTTGGCTGTCCAGACTCATGGTGGTAACAACCAATAATAAGTCTGTCTGCTCATGTCCCTGTGAAAGTAATTTTGTCTGGTATTTCCTTTGGCTGGTGACAGATAGGTTGCTAGACAAAGGCCTTGTGTAGAGACAGACGTGAGCTAGATAGGTTGCTAGACAAAGGCCTTGTGTAGAGACAGACGTGAGCTGATTTAACTAAAGCAGGTGAGAGAATCTCAGCAATTTCTGAATTTCTGTATAGATGCTCTTGATTCCTTAGCTTACCTAAATTCCATTGCTAGCTCACCTTAGCAAATTTCAATTTAAACTCTTACTTATTATTAGTTATGTGAAAATAGATGGATTATGTGAACTTTAATATATTTATTTAAATCAACTGCTTAAAACTTCTTCAACCAGTCATGTGAGGACCAAAGCTGCTGCAAACTGGATGCGATCCATGTTTTTCTCTATTAGGATAAATACACAATAGTAATGGTCAAGCTGTACTATAGAATGCACTGTATAGTACACCAGGAAGATATGCATCTGCATTCATAGTTTGGCGATTTTTTAAAATCAGATTTGCATTTGCAAGCATCTGTTCATGAACAACTTGTGGTCTTGCTCCTTGCCTGAACTCTGGCACGATCCTTTGACTGTGACGGTATTGCTTCTTCCAGACCAGTTAGTGCTGCCCAGAAAAGTTTTTGGTACGCAGTGGGGAAGCTGGCTTGATTAGACAAACTGCATGGTGACAAAGATCTTGATTTCAAACTCATTTGAAACAGTTTGCCACAGCATTCTCCTAGAAAAGCTGGCTGCCCATGGTCTGGATAGGCATATACTTGCCTGGATTAGGAACTGGTTGGATGGCCAGGTCCAAAGACTTCTGGTTAATAGAGTTAAATCCAGCTGGTGGCCGGTCATGAGTGGTGGCCCCCAGGGCTCAGTGCTGGGGCCACTCCTCTTTAACATCTTTATCAGTGACCTGGATGAGGGGATGGAGCGCACCCTTAGTAAGTTTGCAGATGACACAAAACTGGGAGGAAGTGTCGATCTGCTGGAAGGTAGAGAGGCTCTTTAGAGAGATTTGGACAAGCTGGATCGCTGGGCCAAAGCCAATTGCATATGGCCAAATGCCGGGTCCTGGGCGGGTGCTATAGCCACAACCCCCAGCAGCGCTACAGGCTTGGGTAGAAATTCCTGGAGAGCTGCCAGGCAGAGAGAGACCTGGGGGTGTTGATGGACAGCCGGCTGAACATGAGCCAGCAGTGTGCCCAGGTGGCCAAGAAGGCCAATGGCATCCTGGCTTTGTATCAGGAATAGTGTGGCCAGCAGGAGCAGGGAAGTGATTGTGCCACTGTACTCAGTCCTGCTGAGGCCACACCTCGAGTCCTGTGTGCAGTTCTGGGCTCCACAGTACAGGAAGGACATTGAGGTGCTGAAAAAGGTACAGAGAAGGGCAACCAGAAAGATTAGGGCACTAGAGGGTGAGGCTTATGAAGAGAGGCTGAGGGAGCTGGGGCTGTTCAGCCTGGAGAAGAGGAGAGGAGACCTTATCACTCTCTACAACTCCCTGAAAGGCAGCTGCAGTGAGACGGGTATCGGCCTCTTCTCCCTAGTGAACAGCAATAGGACAAGAGGGAACAGGTTCAAGTTGCACCAGGGGAAGTTTAGATTGGATGTTAGGAAAAGATTTTCACCAAAAGGGTTCCCGAAGGAGGTGGTGGAGTCAACATCCCTGGACGTGTTTAAAAAACAGCTGGATGTGACAGTTCAGGAGATGCTTTAGTGTTAAACTGGTGTAGGGTTGTAGGTTGCACTTGATGATTTTAAGGTCCTTTCCAACCTTTATGATTCTATGATTCAAGTATCTTTTCTGATATAAAGCAAAAGAAAAAGGTGCAGCTCACACAGAAAGTCTAAACAGAATTGGATTTCAGTTGTATTTTACTTTTAAAGGAGCATCTTCAGAGTGTGGAGTGGGTATTTTTGTTTTGTTTTGGTTTTTTTGTTGTCTTTTTAGGCATTTTCACACTTGAAAGTCTGAAGTGGCTTTACTTATATTCCCAAATCATATGCATTCATGTATCTTTTTAGATGTGCTACCATTCTCTGATATGGAAAAGCCAGGGACTTGAAAAAAAAGAAATATATTCCTGTCTGTAACATGCCTATTGTGAGAGGCAAGCTCATCTGAGCAAAATCTGTGTGAGGGGAGAAATAGAAGCATCAAAAAGTAATTTTTAAACATGTCTGAAAACAGAAGGGGAATGAATGGGTTTTAGGCACCTCTAGCAGGATTTTTGACCCAAGCAGTAACCCATTAGTGTCTTGGGTATAGCAGCTACCTTTTCACTCAGTGAGGGTTGCAGAACCACTTCTTTATTCTATAGGCACTTAATCAGTGGAGGCCACTGCTTTACAGATCTACCTGCAGAATGAACTAAGTAAAAGATGGTTTGGGAAGCTCAGAAATTACCTTGACTGCCAAAGAAACAAAGGGGCCTGTGCTTTTGAGGAAAGGCAGGAGAAAACAGCAGAGCACGAGGCTAGAAAGAGATATAGATTAACCAAAGTAACATTAGTCCTGGAGTGCTAAATAAGGGGTGATAAGTAATGGATGGATAGAGGTTTCCAGACTTTTTTTTTTTTTTTGGTAGTGGGAAGTGTAGATCTCTGAGGAAAAGTACTGGGTTTTACTTATTTCTGACGAGCTAGAAGGGGATCTCTTCTCCCTCCCTCAAAAAGAGCTGGGACTGCAATAGAGGATAAACAAACCTGATGCTACTATAAAGGTTTTCTTTGTCTTCAGTGATGCAGTCTGTGAATTTTGGGCTACATCCCTTGTAAAAATTTGATAATCTTAGTTTGCAAATAGAAAAGTGGATATTCATCAAATGATTTGTAACACTTTTGTCCTTAAATGTATCATCAAAGCACTTATTGACACTATTTCTAAGAAGTGGCATTTTAGATCAGCATTTCAGTATTCAAGAATTCTTAATAGTTTTTGTGAGAGAAGGAGGAAGAAATATTTTTTCCAACTTTTCCCTGATGCGTTAAATCATAAGATATTTTTCTAATTTTTCAACCACCTTGTGTGCTACCTGTAGTAGTACTTGCTATACTTTGTATCTGGTCATATTTCTAACCCCTACAATACATAATTCCTGAAGATCCACCAAGAGAGGATATTGCCAAATAAATAAAAATGGTTTTGTTTTCTTTGTTAATCATGTACTATACATAGTAGAGCTATGTTTTTGACTTCCTCCTATACTTTTGTCTTGTTTAATCTCAGCAGAAAGTTCACATGGTTGACTGAGTCCAAGCAAGGTGCAAATAACTTTTCTCTATTCGCTTCTAATTTCTCAAAAATCACTAATTTATCTATAGTATTCTTCACAGCACAAGCTGAACACAAATGCAAGGATAGATGTTTCTAGTGTCATTCAGTTGTGCAGATACAAGAACAGCCCCTTTGAGGAAATATTTTTTTGAATTACAGCTGCTAGCTGTCATTAAAATTTAGCAGTTCTAGGAGCTTATCCTGTTACACAGTTTTAAGACAGGTGTGGAAAAGGTACTTTGATAGGTGTCAGACAGAAGTTTACTATGGAACAAAGGGAAACTGAACAAGTTGGGGAATAAAAACAATTTTCGGATTCTGCTTAAAAAAAATCTTCAGTACTTAAAGGAAAATATGTGAAATCCTTACTGGTAAGGCCGTTGTCCATTTCTTATAATCTTATCTGTCTTTGCCTATTATGCTCTTCCTTTTATTCAGCCTGGATGTTAATATAGGAAGATTAAGATACAAGTAAGAGAAGCTGAAAGTCTTAGGGCACAATGGACATTGCAACTTAGTTGATGTAAAAGAGATCTATGTAATAACTTGTCTGACTGGGATATTACTATAAAAGGAGGATGGTGTTCCCCAGGGGTTGATACTGGGTCCAGGCCTATTCAATATATATCCTTCCATAATATGGATGAAGGGACAGAGTGTATCGTCAGCAAGTTTGCTGATCATACAAAACCAGGAGGAGTGGTCAACATTCCAGGAGGCTGTGCTACCATCCAGAGAGACCTGGACAGGCTGGAGAGCTGGGCAGGTAGAAAACTAATGAAATTCAATTAGGAAAAGTATAAAGTACTGCATCTGGGGAAGAACAACCCCATGTATCAGTGCAGGTTTGAGGCTGACCTGTTGGAGAGCAGCTCTCGGAAAAAGGACCTGGGAGTCTTGATGGACAGCAGGCTGATCATGAGCCAGCAATGTGCCCTCATGGCCAAGAAGGCCATTGGCATCCTGGGCTGTACTGAGTGTGGCGAGCAAGTCAAGGGAGGTCATCCTTCCCTGCTACTCTGTGTTGGTGAGGGCCTCAGCTGGAGTACTGTATCCAGTTCTGGGCTCGCAGTCCAAAAAGGACAAAGAACTACTGGAGAGAACCCAGCACAGAACCACTAAGATGATGAGGAGACTGGAACATCTATCATATGCCCTTCAGTACCTGAAGGGACCCTACAGGAAGGCTGGGGAGAGACTTTTTGCAAAAGTGTCCACTGATAGAACAAGGGGAAATGGGTTTAAGTTAAACAGAGTTAGACTGGATCTTAGGAAAAAAATTTTCAGTACAAGGGTGGCAAGACTCTGGAATAAACATTTCATAGACGTTGTGGATGCCCCCTCCCTTGAGGTGTTCAAGGCAAATTTGGATGAGGCCTTGAGTAGCCTGATCAGGTTAAGAGGCGTCCCTGCCCATGGCAGGGAGATTGGATTAGGTGATGTCTAAGGTCTCTTCCATCCTAGACCATTCTGTGATTCTATGATATGAAGACAGGCTGAGAGAGCTGAGTCTGTTTAGCTTGGAGAAGAGAAAGCTGAGGGAGATCTCACCGATGTTTATAAATACCTAAAAGGTGGGTGTCGGGAGGATGGAGCCAGACTCTTCTCAGTGGTGTCCAGTGATAGGACAAGGGGCAATGGTCACAAACTGGAAAGAGGAGGTTCAACCTAAACATAAGGAAGTATTTCTTTACTGTGAGGATAACAGAGCACTGCAACAGGCTGCATGGAGAGAGTGGAACTTCCATCTCTGGAGACTTTCAAAACCCGCCTGGATGCATTCCTGTGTGATCTACTTTAGGTGATCCTGCTCTGGCAGGGGGGTTGGACTAGATGATCTTCAGAGGTCCCTTCTAACCCCTAACGTTCTGTGATTCTGCATGATTCTGTGATATTTCTTGTTTATAATATCTGGCTGGAGCATGAGCATGTATATTTTGTGAAGAAGCAGAGAAAGTAACAAAGAAAAACCTTTCCCTAGACTGTTTTAGGGGTTCAAGTTTAACATTTCTTATATCGTAGAAATGCTATTTTGATAATTTTTATTCTTTTTGCTTTTAACTTATTAACATTGTGACTTTATGGCCTAGGAAGAAATAGACAGATTATGAATATTTTTGACCGGATTGTTAAAGTGAATGTGACACATAAATTATGTTTTGTGACAGAAGTAGCATACTACAAGGATTTTAAGCAGTCTTTGTTTCCCAGGCTTTTAACTCTAAATATACATAATTATCCATTCAGAAGTTCTGATCAATGTAGATTCTGTTATTTAGTTGGGAAAATATTTTCTTCTGTATTATATGGTATCAGATGCTTTCTCACATTCATGTGTTTTGACTGAGCTGTGAATTAAATCCCTTCTGGATGTAAGTATTGCTGATTTTTATGGCCTCTTTTTAAGTGCTTCATGAAGTCATAGTCACACAAATTATCTTAGTCATATTCTAATTAAATAGCATGAGATCTGTATTTGCATTTCAGAATTCTGTCTCCCACTCATCATAAAGACAGCAAAATACATGTATTTTTGAACAGGCAAATGTATGTGTGTATGTCTATATGTGAAAACAAGGGAAAAAAAATACATGCCTCACAGGTCTGTTTCCAGGCTGAGCTCTCAAAAAGGAAAGCAGTAGGATTCAAAATTAGTTTTCAGTTAAAACTGTGGATTCTAGAGGTTAACTTGGCAGTCCAATTTAAAAAACCAGAACATTCTAGATCTTTGTTACACTGCCTGCGCTAACAATTTAATGCTAGATAGCGGAAAAAGCAGGCATGCTGAATTGGTTTTGTAAGATGATGATGTTTTACTGCATTACTTGAAGACTATTCAGAAAAGCAGACGTTTTAGTGCACTACTTGTGTAATAATTACTGTAACAGTGGTTTGTAACATAGTGTTTGATGTTTAAGGAGCAGTATAAAGACAGAAAGATCTTGCTATTCCAAATGGTGGAAGAACCAGAAAAAAATAATAAAAAATTATTCCTTGAATATAAGTGAGTAATCTAGAAATTAAACCTAACCCTAAACTTAGATAGGTTCAGGCTTGCAGTTGTACCAGGATGATTTTATCCAGTACTGATGAACAGACAACTAACGAACAATGTTAAAGATGTGCAATTGAGATTGTTTAAAGATCCAGTTATTGGGACTGTATTACCAGACTGATTACCAGAACTAGAAGTGCCTGATGAAGATTTGCTGTCATAATTTCATACTATTTCATTATCCAACCATCAAATGGTAGTTTTGGAAACGTGACCCACAAATATGCTTGCATTCAAGTGAAGTTCCTCAGGGGTCTGTTCTGG
>NW_009697495.1:0-6173 GCF_000703405.1 Apaloderma vittatum | reverse complement strand
GGTTATTGAGAAGGGCTCAGAGAGTGCATCTGCTGTTGGCACAGGCTGCCCAGGGAAGTGGTGGAGTCACCATCCCTGGAGGTACTTAAAAGAATGTAGATGTGGAGCTGGGGCACATGGGTTAGTGTGGACCTGGCGGTGTTAACAGTTGGATTTGATGATCTTAAAGGTCTTTTCCAACCTAAGTGATTCTATGAGTCTATGATTTTACTGCTTCAGGATGATTTGTAACTTCGTTTTTTAAGCTGTTAAGTTTGCACTCTGTCAGTCAAACTGCAACTGTAAGATTGAATTTTCTGTCAGTGTTTCTTTCAAGTAATATAGCTAAGATCACTGATGTGCTTTGAAAAATCATCTTAGAATCTCTGAGAAATAAAACTCACTCTTTGGATAAAAATGGGAAGCTATAATTCATAGTGAAGAGTGCTACTGTCAGCCAACACATACAAGTACAGTACATCTCTTTCAGCTGCACATACGTGCACCCCTCTGAAGATGTAGTTTTATTTTTATCTCCTTTGATAATAACAGTTACCTGCTTCCATTTGTTTTTCTATTATTTTCATTGCTAAAATAATTTTCAGTTCCACAATAGCATTTATAAAGTTAGTATTGTGCCTGTTTATTTTGAATACTTACGAATATATATATATATACACATCAGCTTACCTGCAGCTAAAAATGTGGTAAACAGAAAATTACTGAAAACTCCTGAAGGACACTTCATAATTCATCGCATAAATTGTAGAATACAAAACGCCCAGATACCTTGCCTGGTTTTCAGTATGTATCTGGTAGTCTGGAAAGCTCATCAATTTTCTTATATGTGTAGAGAGACACAGCAAGGCAAAATGTGATGATGAAGTAACACCAGCTGAATCCATTTCAGAGAGCACAGGAGGGCTGAGGGGATCGCCCGGTCCAACCCCTCTGCTCCAGCAGGGTTGCCTGGGGTGGATTGCTCAGGACCTTGCCCTGTGGAGTTCTGAATGTCTTTGTGGATGGAGATGCCACAACTTCTCTGGACAACCCGTTTCAGAGTTTGATTACAACAAAATATTTTTAACAAGTTTAAACACAAATTTTTGTATTCCAGTTTGTGCCCATTGCCTCTGACCTGGGACTGGGCAGTACAAAGAGGAATCGGAGCCTTCTCCAGGCTGAATGACCCCACCTGTCTTCATACGACACGTGCTTCAGAAACTCAGTTTCCCCTCTGACTTGCATGTTAGTGAACACAGCAGCGTCTTCAAAACACCTTTTGTGGACTTTGACGTGACTTGGGACTGAGTAGACTACGCTGACTCTGTTCCTTGTCAGATGCCTGTCAATGTCTGTAGTTGTTAATAAGTGGCACTTACCAGGTAAGGTTGGATTTAAGATTTTTGTGGCTTTGCTTTTTCAGCTTCCTGTGCCACTTTGTCTTTTTAAGGATTTGGTGATCCTGTGACACCTGCAAAATAACAGAGTAAGTAAAAATTGAGGTCTCAGATTAAAACTTCTATAGATACTGTGCTAAACACTGATGCAAAAAATAGGACTGATACTAAATGCTAAATCACCTAAATGTGTGTTCACTTCTTCCGTCACCAGTAGCATCAGGCACCCAGAGTGCAGTTCCTTGGACGAACTCCTGTAATGTGGCTGTCTTCTACGAAGGGTGGGTAGCCCAGTGCTGGGTGCAATCCAGCAAAACACGTCAGACGGCCGAACAGGAGAAACGTGGGAATTCTGAGTGGCACGAGTTGCACTGCTCCTGCATAAAGGCACAAACAGACGTCCTGCAGGCTTGATTTTACGCTCTCAAGGGATGAACTTTTCTTGTGTGATGGTTAACTTGTTGCTACATTTTATTTCCAGATTAGTTGCTCTCCAGTCTGGGACCAAGCTCACCTGTCCACAGCTCTGTAGAAAACATACATTCTGTTTGCAGTGTTTGCTAATATATCTATAGGAACAGCTTGCTCAAATGTCCTACTATATTGTAAGGTAATTCTTTTCTGCATTCCCAGAGCAGCTCTTGGGTCATCCTGTGTAACATCTGAATGAAAAGTAGTTTTGCATTATTTCTATTTTATTCTCTGTTTATAGTTACACATAGCTCTTGATTGCTGAAGACGGAAAGAGGCATTCTCCAGATGGTATTTTTTCAGATCATATTGCTACTTCTGCTTACCCAAATGTTAGACTGAGGAAAAGTATCTCTAATCACTTGCTGTGTAGTTTTGCTGTGTGTTGTCAAACACACCTGAAGAAACTGGTTCCTTCTAGCTCTCGTATCTTTAATTGAGAATAATTCTTTTCATTACAGCTCTGCTTACTCTTTTTTCCCTTTGTGCTTTCTGGCAAAAAAGCAGCAGAGTTCGTCAGGGATATTTTATGTCTAATTATCTGTTAGATCTGCCTGGCTATTGATGAAAAATTACGTAAAAGTAACTAATACGCAGCATTGACATGTGGATTAGAAAGATATCCCTTATTAAGTTAATGAACATAAATGCTGATCAAGCTGTCTTTGCAAAGAACAAGCACTTGCCATAAGCTGTGTGATCTTCTGACTGCCTGCGACAGTTCTTAGTCGTGTGCACACCCCAGATAATCAGTCGAATACAACGGATACTTCAGGAGGAACTGGCAAAACCACCAACTATTCTGAAATGTTTTAACTGCTTTCAAAAGCATCTGCTCGACTCAAACTTTTGGTTACAAAGGGGAGTCCAGATAAACTTGCAGCCTCTTGATTACCTAAGAAGCATGGTACCAATGAAATCTGAGGTGTGCTTGGCAGAAAAACTCAAGAGAATGCTAATGGAAATCGTTTATTTTGTGCTTTTAATGCTCCTACTTAAAAGTTTTAAACATTAGGTGTATTGCCCGTATTTCAAGTCTAATTGTTTCTGATAAGCTATCAGCAAAAAGTTAATGCTTATATTTAATTAAGTGGCACTTTCCAGAATTACTTTGCCAGTAGTACTGTAATTAAATGAAATGAGAACAGTCTTTGATACATATGCTCATATTCTTTGCTAATACCAAAAATAGAATCTGTAAATCTGTAAATAGAAAAACTGGGTACATTAAGCAGCAGGCCAGAGCAGCAGGCTGGGAAGGCTACAGCCATTACCCCATCAAAGGGACTAATATTAATATCTCTCTAATGCAGCATTTTTAAGCATTTCTTGTGTTCTGATGGGCTTTTCATAATTGACCTCCATAAGTCATAAAGAATGATTACAAAAAAGAATCCTGGAACTATGTGAATTGCTAATACTTCCTGGAATGCTGCCACACTATTTCCATCATTAGGTTATAGCTACCAGTTAGGCCTGAATTCATCTCACTTAACTTCAGCCATCTGTAAGGTGCCTGTCGAGGCACTTCCGATGGGAGAGAAGCAGCCCAGAGGTGGGCTGCCTCCAGAGGATGCTTCCTTCTTTACTAAAATACATCTCCAAAGTCCATGGAATAAACTGCCCTGGAGGTGGCCCCTCCTCTCTCTCTCTTCGTAGTCAGAGGCCTTAAACTAGATGCTTAACTTCCAGACACTGAAGTGAAATTAGAGCTTTCCCTCATGTTCCCAGGTGAGAGCTGAAAATCCTTGAAGGCTTGAAGATCCTTTGATAACCGAGTGTGTTCTGACTTATGACTCAGCACTTGGACACCAGCCCAGATCTGCCTGGGTCATTGATACCAGCTTTGACAGACCCACCAGACTTTAGCAGCTTTTGTTATTGGAATGTCGATCCTCTGCCAGCAACATCAGTTGTGATGCTCTTCAACACAATACTCCAGGCTTTTGCTCTGCAAGCAGCCGTCCATAAAAACACAGAGCCCTTTTGCTTATACTTTTGCAAATACCTTTCAAGATGGTTTTCTGAATCTAAAACCTGTGTTAGAAGGAACCTCAGCCTGGAGTTACTCCCCCCCACTCCTAAGACCTTGAGACATAAATAGAAATCCCTTAGCTGCTACCTCTGTCCCACTGGTTCCATATGTCACCAAGCTGCCCCCTGTGCCACCCCACCAGACCGAGCTGCCTCCCACAGAGTCAGTGAGATTGGCTCCTGCCCGGGTGCACTTCCAGAGCTGACCACACCTTGTGCTTACAAGTACTAGGTTGTGAAACCTCTGGGGACAATCATGTAAGCGGCTCTGCAGAAGCCGGCTCAGGTCTGGTGGGGATGAGCTGGGGTCACACGGGTTTATGACAGGAGTTTTGGGCACACTGGCTTTTGCACACTCACCTGGATCTCTGCAGTGTGTTCCTCAGCTACCCTGCAGTACTCCTTCAGGCCAACTTTGCCATCCACTGTATTTATTCCAATCCCCTGCCTGCCTTTCCCTGTAACCCAGAGAACAGAAAATTAAATAGTAAATGTACAATATAAACTTAACCCCCCCCCACTTGTACTTGTTCAGTGTTAGATAATCAGTAAAAAGAAAAACAATATTTGTAATTGGTGGCTGGGCAAACCACCTGTTCTGCAGAGTTTCAAGAAATGTGTTCGCATCCCACTTCTAAGACAAAGACACTGGAAACATTTATTTACATTCTGTGTGCTATGCTGTAGAAAATGCCAAAGCGGATCTTCTCCTGCTAACCTTGCGCTCAGCTGTGAGCAAGGCACTTTACCTTCTCATACCTTGCCTTCTCCAAGTGCAGAATTGCTCCCTAAGCCTTCCCCAAAATTTTTCCTCTCTCTGAAGAGTGCTGATGGAGAGCTACACAGTCTAGGGTCAGAGCAGTGTTAGGAAATCTATGGGGACGCTAAGGTAATGCTATCACCAGTATGGCATGTAACACCAGTGGTGTTACAGCAGCAGTGGTCCTGGTTGCATTGATGCAGTGTAGTGACTTGAACCCTGTAATTCCATGCAGATTTACGCTTCTTTGCCATCATTCTGCTTGTGTGGATAAACAGAAAATCTTAGGGTTGGCATCCATTGTACCATAACTTTTATGATCTACTCTCTAAACAATTAAAGCAAAGTAACTGCCTCATGTGCTACTTCTAGCTTGTTTAATGCAGGTGAGATTTTTAAAAGACTGAAGACTTTTCAGACTTTGTTTTACATGCCATTGATTATGAAAGGTTGAGGAAAAAACTCTATTTCCCCAACAAGAAATGTTTAAAGCATTAAATTAACACTTTATACAGTCTCCTCCCTAACCAAACAGTACTGACCTGCCACTTGCCTTCGCACTTGCTAGCCTGGAAAACCTCTGAGGTTTGCAACCACACCTTTTAGAAAGAGCCAGTCCAACCTACCAGTCACCTTTCTTTCTTTTTTTTTTTTTTTCCCCACCAAGGGAATCAACAACTTGGACTTCACAGCTACTTGGTGATGAGAAACTAATAATGGTGCAAGGGCTCTCTTTGATTGAATCTCAAAGACGTGTTTCCATGACCATAATTTAGCATCAAATATCATGGAACAATATTTCTTTTGAAGTCTGTATTTCCCTCAAAGCACCAAGCCTATACTTTTGTTAGGGCTGTCCTACTACTTACCTTGCTGATTTGTATTAGGTTCTACCCTGTCTTATTCCAAGCTTGCTTTCTTCCTTTTGAGCTGATCCCACCCCCACACAAGCACCTCCAAAATAACCAGCAGCCTTTTAATTGACTTGGTTTGGGGAGCACACATTTTAGGTATGGAACTCTCTAATTTCACTTTGCTGATCTATAAATTAAATCCTTCTCCACCGTTTTAAATAAAGGGCATGAAATATAATTTTACAGCAATTTAAATCATGGATAAAGTCCAAATTTTAAAAATAGAATAATAACTTGGCTGCTTATACTTTGCTCTCAGCCACAACACGCGGAAAACCACATCCTCAAATACAACCCACAGGATGCTTAAATAGATTCCAACAGCACAAGGAACCTGTGCAGGTGCCAGCTGGGAAATGATGAATCCGGCCTCAGAAGAGTTATGTGCGAGGGCTGCAATTTATGAGACTAAAATAAAGACGCACATGGGGAGGGAGGAAATTCCGTCTTCTTGCTTCTGGCGGCCAAACTCACCCATTCAGAGAATGTTTTCACAGAATCACAGAATGTCAGAGGTTGGAAGGGACCTCTAGAGATCATCTAGTCCAGCCCCCCTGCCAGAGCAGGATCACCTACAGTAGGTCACACAGGAACGCGTCCAGGCGGGGTTTGAAT
>NW_009697494.1:0-14744 GCF_000703405.1 Apaloderma vittatum | reverse complement strand
AGAGGAGAGGAGAGGAGAGGAGAGGAGATTCTAAACCCTGAAGACTCATTAAACTAGCTGTGTGTAATTTTATTGTGTTTGCACATCTATCCAAACGAGTTTGAATTCTATTTTACATGCACGATGGAATTTGCTTTAACTACCTAAAGAAATTTTCTAAATAAAATAAAAACTCCAACTAAGTAATTGTTTTGATTAGTAGAAAGTCCTAAATGCATAAGGTTTTAGCAAGCAATTACTATTTATAGAATTCTTTACAAGTTAGTATAGCATATATTAAGGAGAAAAGGCTAACATTTTCTTTCTCAGTAAAAGGTCAGTTAGCTTCAAACCTTCAAACATGCATTTACATCTCCTCTAAAACTGTATTTGCAAATTCAGACCAAATGGACCAAAGAAGTCTATTTAAAGTAGATTCGATAAGAAGTAATTCAGGGGCAGACCTATTTTTAGCGTGCTGCTTGACATGTACCAGTTTTGTATGCGGCAGGCTTAAATTTGGTTATATTGCTTGACTATTGCAACCATACCTACAAAGTCCACTTTCTAGGAAAGTGTTTATGCTCCAGGCTACTACTATGAATCGATTACAACCATTTAAACAAGGGATCTGCTGTTTGCTTGTATGGAGACTGAGACTTAGGTTAAATCATGTCAGGAAAATAACTTAACATGTTATGAATGATACATGTCCATGTTATGAACTGTACAAAATTATTAAAGAAAATAAATGTTCAGTGACACCATCTCCAATACACGTTGAGACTGTTCAAAATGCCCAGACTGATGTCACACTCAAGTGACAAAATCCTATTTTCCCATGACCTTGCCACAGAGCTTTGACAGTTCAGGTTTTTTTAGTTCAATAAGCTCCATTCTGCATAAATTATTTATTTATGTATAAATAAATAATACAGATATATACATATTTACATATCTACACATGTACATATATACATTTACATATATATTTACATCTAATGAGAGAGGAAATAAATCAGTAGATTGTTCTAGTTCTTCCGTTAGGTTGGACTTTTGTATATAATGACATAGGAAAGCAACAAAGAATAAAGCAACAGACATCCTGGGAAGAGTATAGGGACATTGCCTGGTTATTTAAGGATGAGGTCAGAAAGGCCAAGGTGTGGTTGGAGCTGAACTCAGCAAGAGACATAAAGAATAATAAGACTTCTACAGGTATGTCAATCAGAAGAGGAAGGTTAAAGAAAGCATAGGCCCTGATGAAGAGCAATAATGGCAAACTAGTAACAACAAAGGAGGAGAAGGTGGAAGTTTGGAGCAACAGTTTTGCCTCATGCTTACATCCAACATGCAATGGTTTTAACCTAGAACAGGGTAGATTTAGATTAGACATTAGGAAGAAGTTCTTTACTACAAGGGTGGTGAAGCAGTAGAATACGTTGCCCAGAGAGGTGTTGGAGGAGGCTCCATCCCTGGAGACATTCAAGGTCAGCCTTGATGGGGCTCTGAGCAACCTGATCTAATTAAAGACATCCCTGCTCACTACACAGGGCTCAACTAGATGACCTTTGGAGGTATCTTCCAACACTATGCTTTCTATGATTCTATGATGCTATGATTCCGTGATTTTATGAATATTCTGTCTATATCTTTGCACATATAGAAACATTTGCATAACACAGAGCACACTGATGTTGCACTGTGTATTTTTTTACTTTTTATTCCTTTTATTTTTATTTTGTTGTTTTTTACAGAAAAGTTGACAATTTGAGAAATCTTTGCACATATGCAAACCTTTGCATGACACAGAGCACACTGATGTTGCACTGTGTATTTTTTAATTTTTATTTCTTTTATTTTTATTTTGTTGTTTTTTACAGAGAAGTTGACAGCTTAAGAACTGGGAGATTATTGACAGTTTGAGAACTGGGGGATTAATATTTCAAAAACAATATAGTGGCAACCTCAGTCTTTTCTTCCATGCTTTCTTCCAAGCAGTTACTTGAGCAATCTGATAACACATCTCCTTCAGGAGTCATAATGTCAGTGCCCAGACTAAAAATGTGGAGTATGAGAATTATGAAATTAATTACTCTTTATTCTTTCCCATCCCAATGAACTACTTTTTTGTTCCCAATTTTGAGAAGATGAGTGATCAAAAAGAAACACCTCATGTTTCACCGAACAGAGAAAGGAAAAGAGAGGCTAATTTTGCTAAGAATCAATGAGTATAAATGTAACAGTAAGGTCACCCAGATGTGAAAAAGCACTATGATACCTCACTTAAGTACGCTACTTTTCTACTGTCATCATATCATATCATAGAATGGCCTAAGCTGGAAGGGACCTTAGAGATCATTTTAATTCAGCCTCCCTGCTGCCTTTTTAAGTCAGACATTTTAATGAAAGTTTATCCCTTAGATTGCTGATCTCACATTTCTGGTAGCTTTCTTTATCCTCCTTACAAGACGTAAATAACTGGATGACTGAGATTAATAAGGTATACTAGGAGAAGTGAATGATAAAGCTATTTATCTCCACTGTTCTCTTAGGAACACAATAAAGTTATTACTGAAATTTCAAATGAAACACAAGCCTCCAAAAACCTTTTCTAAAAACTACTCTCACAAGACTATTTTGAAACCTTTTGACAAAATGTTTAGCTGAAAAAGAAATATTTGCTGAAGAGACATTTATATCAAAGAGAAGCATTTTGAAATTCACATGCTGTAATGCCTTTTGAATTTAGTAGAAAGGCAGGCTAGAAAAAATTCTTCCAATGTCTCATTTTGTCATCACACACACTAGATGGCACTAATAAAGTACTGCTTAATTCACTAATCATCCTGAAGTGTTTTTTTATTACTACTGTGTGCTTTATTTCAGAATTTAAAGAAGAAATTAACTAAGACAGCAACATTGTTTTGCTACAAATAGAAGTGAAAAGGAAAAGTAAAGGAGGAAAAAGAAAAAATTGGGTATTGTCCCAGCATATTTTATAAGGCTAATAGTCCCTGATTTAATATCAGCTTTCACTGGCAGTTCCATAACCACACTAGACAAACTGTCAGAGACAAAACTGATTGTTCTGAATGGAAGTAGCCTAAATTTTCATACAAACCCGAAAACTAAGGTGTTTTGGGTTTTTTTTTGTATCAACAGTGTGTGGTTAACCTTAGAAAGGGATGGTATTTAGAAAGCATTTTCCATTCCAGTCCATTAGCTCGATCAACTCAGTAAACCTCTGTGCCATTATGATTTACACTGAAGCCAAGCAAAGGTTAATACCCACACGTGAGGAGTGCACATTTCACGTGAGGATATTCAGAAAGGTTACCCATAAGTACAGATGACATATCCCTAAGGCCTATCACTGCTAATGCTAGGAGAGAGACAAACTCTTATCAAGGGCTCAAGAGGAGCACCAGCTGAGTGCTCTGAGATGCCCTGCAACAGAGCTTTGTAGCCCCATGTACAGTAGAAAGGGTCTAGAAAGACTAATGTCACACATCTAAAAGTAGTCTCTGTAACTACTCCCCAAAGTATACATTTTTGTATATACTCAACATGACCATCATAAAGAATTCCATTTATGGAAGACGCTTTTCAAGAATGTATAAGAGTACTGCTAACTATATGCACAACTGTTTTAATGTCATTACCTGCTGCATCTAGTTACATTATTTGCTAAGGAAAACAAAATAGGTTGTTACATTTTTTGTAGCTCACTGTGGTAATCAATGCTTTCTTCTTAAACTCTTATTGTATATAGACTAACTGAAAATATGATACGACTCCTAATACTTGAGGAGAAAAAAATTACATAATTAATTGTTGTCTGTTATTTTTGTATGGTTGTTTCTAATCATTTTAACATAAATAATGAGTTTTGTTTCAGAAAATGTGGAGGTAAGC
This sequence comes from Apaloderma vittatum, assembly GCF_000703405.1. Classification (NCBI taxonomy): domain Eukaryota; kingdom Metazoa; phylum Chordata; class Aves; order Trogoniformes; family Trogonidae; genus Apaloderma; species Apaloderma vittatum. The sequence goes on along the minus strand of NW_009697494.1, from coordinate 10,847 downwards.
AAGCAGTTACGCTATAGTGTGTATGTAACAGTCTGTTTAATTAAAGTAAAAAATAGCTGAGCTGTAGCTTTCAAAAATGCATATATAAACATTATTTTTAAGAAGAACGTGATTAAATATTTTCTATAGATACACAGAACTTCCTTTACACATACAGTACTTATGTTTAGGTCAGGTTTACATGTAATAACAACTAATTTTATTTGAAATAGTGAAGCACATTGGCTAAGTGTCATTCTTGAAATGATATGATAAAAATGTGCTTGTGTTACAATATGGCAGGTGTTAAATCAATAGTTGCACTAAAGGAAAGAAGGTCTAAAAGTCTCATTTATGAAACTTAATTCAAGATTAGTGTGCTTTAACACATTTTCGAGCCTTCACTCTGTCCTTCGTCCTTTTTAGCTCTAAGCACTGGCTAACTGTAACTGTTATATTTGAAGAATTCCAGAAGACACAAGAAAACAGATATGTATCATATATTATTAAACAAAATGAAGAGACTGTTGTGATGCCTCCTCTCCTTAATTCACACACCAGCATACACTGCTGTTTACATGCGATACAAACCACATTTTTCTCAGAAGCTTTGTTACAAGCTAAAAAAATCATTTCAATGCCTTTATTTTTAATCTCTTAATACTCTGTAATTTAAGCAGATGCTGTAATATTATATGGTTAAATACACAAAACAATAATTCTTGTACACAGTGTTGCACTTGAGAAGGTTTGTACAATGACTAAGACTCACTTATTTTTCAGCTTTGAGCATCTGGGCTTATTCAAGTCCTGGTTTGAGTCACCAGTTAAAATAAATTTCATGTTCTCATCCTGTTTCTCATCCCTCTACTGGAAAATGATTGACAGCATCTGCTCTGGAAAGCACAGAAGGGCAATACAGAATTAAGTAAAATTGCTATACTCACAGTAGAAGTTGAAAATTTTCATATACTAATTATATGCAATGTGCAAAATTTCTAGGGATGTATCTAACAATTTCTTTCCCAAAGAAGTACAAAGATAGAATATATCTCAGGGAGGATAATTATTCTTTGAATTTCCTTTAAAACAGGCATTATCATTCATTTCATGTAGTAACCCTGCTCTGTGTGCTTAAGAGAGCAGTTACCCTAGGCTAAACTGGAATATACAAACAGAGTAGTTCTTATATATACATGATTAAAAAGGTTAAAAAAAATAAAAATAAAGTAGATAGCATTTCAATATAAGAGTCCTTTGCAGTTTTTCAATGATCATTCTTCCCCTCTAGTTCAATAGTACAGAGCTGGCAAACCTTCACCAGTTTTGTCTAGCTAATAAATGAGCTTCATCAAATACTTCCACAACTGCAGGTTTATCCCATGACTGTAATATAACCTGGAAAAAGTTGCCTTGTCCTAAAAAAGGGGATGTTTTAAAAATGTTTTCTAGTTGTATTGAAACACATCTAAAATAAACTGAATAATAATTAGACTCATTTAGAATCCTGAGGAAAATATCTATCATATTTCAGGCTTTCATAATTTATTTTCTAATCAACTTAAGAGTAGTAAAATGTGTTGAATTTTAGCTGTCTTTATTTTTTTTTCTTCCTTCAGTGCCTTCTACCTGAAGCATTTTCTCAGGTCTCACACCATATTTGCACTTACAGCTTGTTTATAACACCAACAGGTTTATGATTTTGCCTTACTACTCATAAATTGGCCTAGGAATGAAAAAATGACAGAAAAAATAAGCCATTATCCTTGGTCCAATACCTTGAACTTCTACGATACATCTGTATACAGTACAGAGATAAAGTTATCAGACCTTCAAGCACTTCAACTCCATCAGGAACTAGGTCACTTCAAGATGAGCAGCACAAAGAAAATATAGCCATCAGGAAGTGTTTTATATATTTTGTTCATGAGTCAAAGCATGCTAATTTGGCCTGTCATGTTTCTATGACAACTATAGAAGCAAATATATGTTCCATGTAAGGACACGTGAGATTGGAAAGAAGGATGGGTGAACTGGCAATGAAGATGAAAATAATAAAATTAAAAACATAAGCAAGCAGAAAAATAAATCAAACAAAAATATTTAGCAAAGGATTTACATAATGGCATATATTTTAATGTGTCTAATTCAGTGTGAATAATGAATGCTTCAATAGCTAATACAGGCAGATATTTCATTACCATCAGAGTAATTTTACCACTGGCAGAAACAAAGTAAAAAGATTGATTTCACAAAAGGAGTCACTGTCAGGACTAGAATTAAAACAAAGGAAACTTCTCAGGGAATCCATGAAAGATCACTTCACTCTATTCAGTTTCAGTTACTGTTTTTACATACTGATTGCACTGGGTTTTTTTTTGTCTGCTGAGGTTTTGGAACTCTGCTCACAAACCAATAAATGCATCTGTACATTTAGGTCTCACCCTGATGTAATACATGAAAAGTTCAATCATGTAAATTGCAAGTATTATTCTGTGACCCACATTCTATAAGAAAGAACTGATCAGTAGTCTGGTGTTGACTGGAAAGGATAAAATAGAATGTCCCAAGATATTCCAGATTCAAAGCAGTTCACATTCATTAGAATTGTGCACGCTTTTTGTGGAATGATACACCTATGATATGCAAAGAGTATGTTTTATATTAGGCATCCTGAAATTGGTAAGGAAGAAATATTAGAAATATTTGGACTTTTTTTGCATATTTCAAAGATAAAATAGAAAGTTGACTCACAAGGCTATCTAAAGCTATATCAGTGATTTTGTGCTAAGAGTACATCTCTACCATGGACACTACTATTAGTATTTCAGCCAACTGAGAGTTATTTTAAATTAAAAAAAAATACAGCTACATTTACAAACTTTGAGACAATAATTTGTCTTATTTATGAGAAGACTTAATTTTTAACAAGGACATAGATTGGAGGATTTTGGTAATATCCTCTTTATAGACATCTAACTCTGTGCAGTAATATTGCATCTTATACATCTTTTATAGTTCCAGGGTAAATGAAACAAATCTTGTGTGAATTCATGAGAAAAGCAAATTGTAAATTCAAAGATATGGAAACTGAAAAGCTTGTATAACATTCAAAAGCACACAAATAATTTGATGACACATTTTACATTGCTTTTAAACAAAATAGCAAACAACCAGAACTACACAATAGGAACAGTATGCTTACGTTCTGATAAGAATTCATTCATCAGTTCAAAGTAATTTGTTAAAAAGAAAATCTATTATGTTTTGTTTAATTCAGTTCACAATTATATTAAATTCTAGTGTATATACACTGTCATCACATTTGATATCTGTTGTGCACCTTGGGAGAAGGTGATAGGTAAGAGAGAATGAGAAGTGATGCAGGGTTCTCTTTGGGCTCTCAGCAAGAAAGATCCAACAACAACTGGCTAATAAAAGATGTTTTAACAAGATAGAGTAAGAAAAGGAATATAGATAGTGAGTAAGTCATATGTTCCTTTAAATGCTGGGAACCCTGTGTTGGTGCAGCATTGGACAGATGCTGGGTAGGCTTCTCTTGACAGATCCATCCACATATAATGCTGCACCAATGCAGAGTGCATTTTGCCGCATCAAGTGCGAGTTAACTTAATATTTTAAGAAAACAGTCATCAAAAATTAGAAAAATAACTCTAAGAATCCCACCAAAACTTTAATGAAAACTTTATTTTTTTTTTTAAGACAAAACTATTGAGCTCTGAATTATTTTTCATAATTCAGGTTTATGGAAATAAAAGAAACTAAGGATTTCTTCTTAAAGTTTAGCTGCTATTCAGCACAACAGCAGTTACCATCAGCTATTCCTGGAGTGAAGGACATAATAAATATCATGACTTGGTTAAATATGGATCTTTCACAGAGGTGGTTTGGGCCTTTAGCATTCCCCAGATTCTTACAACGTTGATATCATGTGTCAAGACATCTATCTGCTGGAAAAGTAACATGGTGAGATGTAGGTAATCCAGGAGACTCCTGTAGCACCTCAATAACAACTTCTTAAGCAAGCAAATAGACAGCCCTACTTGAGGAGATGTGATACTGGACCTAGTGGTCACTAATGACATCATCAGATGTCAAAACGAAGGCTGTCTGGGCTACAGTGATCACACACTGGTGGAGTTCATGGTCCTACAGGATACGAGTTAGACAAGATGCACAGATACAGACCTTCAATTTCAGGAAAGCAGAATTCCAACTCTTCAAGGAGTTAGTGAATAGTAGGCCCTGGGAACAAGCCCTCAGGGACAAGGGAACAGAACAGAGCTGGCAGATCTTTAAGGATGCTTTCCAAAGAGTGCAAGAAATCTACATCTCCAGGTGTAAGAAATCAGGCAAGGAAGGGAAGAGACCAGCACGGTTGAGTCAAGACTTGTTGGTCAAACTAGGAAGCAGAAGTAACTACACAGGAAATTCAAGCAGCAACGGATATCCTGGGAAGAGTATAGGGACATTGCCTGGTTGAGTAGGGATGAGGTCAGGAAGGCCAAGATGCAGCTGGAGCTGAACTTGGCAAGGGATGTGAAGAATAACAAGAAGAACTTCTACAGGTATGCCAACCAGAAACGGAAGATTAATGAAACTGTACCCCTCGCCGATGAGCATGGATGGTAATCTGGTAGCAACAGATAAGGAGAAAGTGAAGGTGAAGGTGAAGGTGAAGGGGAAGGTGAAGGTGAAGGCGAAGGCGAAGGCGAAGGCGAAGGCGAAGGTTCGGAACAACTTTTTTGCCTCAGTCTTCCCAAGCAACTTCTCTCCTCACATTTCTCAAGTTGAAGGACAACAAGACAGGGATCCACGGGGTGAAGTCCCTCCCATTGTAAGTGAAGACAAGGTTCATGACTACCTGAGGAACCTGAACATACACAAGTCTATGGGACCTGATGAGATGCATCCCAGAGTCCTGAGGGAATTGGCCAGTGTGGTTGTGAAGCCACTCTCCATAACATTTGAATAATCATGGCACTCACGTGAAGTCCCCAGTGACTGGAAGAAGGGAAACATTACATCTATTTTTAAATGAGTGGAAAGGAACACCCAGGGAACTACTTACCTAACCGTCTCACCTCTGCCTGGAAAGACCATGGAATAGATTCTCCTAGAGGCTTTGTTAAGACACATGGAGGACAGAGGGGTGATTCAAGACAGTCAGCATGGCTTTAATAAGAGGAAATCCTGCCTGACCAACCTAGTGGCTTTCTACAACAGAATGACTGCATTAGTGGACAAGGGAAGAGCAATGGATTCCATCCATGTGTACTTCTGCAAGGCCTTTGATACAGTCCCCCACAATATCTTTCTCAGTTGGAGAAATATGGATTTGATGGTAGATAAGCACCTTGTTGGATGGTCACACCCAAAGGGTAGTGGTAAATGGCTTGATGTCTAGATACAGATGGATGTCAAGCGGTGTCCCTCAGGGGTCCACACTGGGACCAGTGCTGTTTAATATCTTCATCAATGATACACACAGGGGGATCAAGTACACTCTTTGCAAGTTAGCAGATGACACCAAGTTGAGCAAGGCATTTAACATGTCAGAGGGATGGGATGTCCTCCAGAGGGACCTGGACAAGCTGTGAGAAAGTAGGCTCATGTGAACCTCATGAAGTTCAACAAGGCCAAGTGCAAGGTCCTGCACCTGGGTGGGGGCAATCCTCGTAATTAATACAGGTGGTGAATACACTAGGACAGACTGCACAGAGAGATGGCGGAGGCACCCAGCCCTGACGGCATTCAAGATCATGCTTGATGGGGCTCTGAGCAACCTGATCTAGTTAAAGATATCTCTGCCTACTGCAGTGTGCTTGGACTAGATGACTCTTGGCAGTTCCTTCCAACTCAAAACATTCTATGATTCTATGATTCTATGATTCTATGATTCTATGATTCTATTATTCTATTATTCTGTTATTCTATGATCGATTCAATGATTCTATGACTCTATGATTCTATTCTATATCATGGGTTATTTCTAAATCACATTTAGATTTTGTATAACTAAACTGATACTTTGATAACGGATAAGGATTTGCATTACAAAAACAAAGTTTCATATTGATGTCCATTTTTTCCCTCAGAATATGATGGCACAGCTTTAACCCCGTATGTTAAAAATTGGATTTAATGTGAGCTATTATATCTATTCTTCACACATTTTTACATTCTGCAATTGAATTCCTCCTAGGAATTGTTTGCTAAACAATTATAAAAAAAATTAAAAAAGAAAGTAATAAAAACCTACTCAGAAAAGCTTGTATATACATTAAAAAGTACATAAAAATTACTTAAACATATTATAGGTTAAATTGATTATATACCGTCTCTGACAGGCAGTAATTTTGAGACAAAGAATGGTTAAGAATTCTGTAACTGGAGTATTAAGTTTAGCACAGGTCTACTTGTATTTAGGCACAAGACCTTAAAAAACTCCTGCATGTCTAGAACACTAGTATTGAGATTCTCAGAAGGCAGGAGCCAATAGCTTGAATTAATAAATTATGAAGTAGAAACTGAATTGATTTTTCAGAGCTTTAAGTGCTTAAGCAACCTAAGACATTTTTCAATGGGATACATAGGCACACAAAGGTACATTTCCAGACATACGTAGAAATGGAGATATATTTCAAAATATTGTGCTGCTTAATTCCTACCGCTAAGTCAATTACTTGGAGAAATTTTACCAAATTTTAAATTTAAATTTAAATTTTAAATTTGAATAAAATTTTAATAAAGTGACATGGTATTCAAACACTGCATTTTAGAGATAATTGTGAAAAAAAAATCAAACCCAAGAAGCTCTTTTGAATCATTAGTGCATATGTATTAGTGCACAGGAAAAAAAAAAAAAAGAAGAGCTATGAACAATTATTATTTTGGAAAACAATTAAAAAACCTGAAATTGAAATAGCAGTATTTCAGTGCAATAGTATGTATGTGATATTTAAGTAACAAAGTTTAATTGAACAAAAAAGTTAAGGGCTTGCATTAATAGCAGAAATTTCCATATTTATGTCCATTTTCCCCTCAGAATAGGACAGCATATCTTTAACACTGTATGATAAAAATTTGACCTAATGTGATCTATTATAGCTATTCTTCATACAGTTTTACTTTCTGTAATTGAATTAATTCTATCAGTTTTCTTATCTAACTTAAATTGTGTTTTGATTAATGACAGTAGTGAATTAATAGCAGTTTGTGCTATAGTTTAAGTAGTTGAAAAATTCAGTGAGGTTAAAAAACGCCTCTGAAGACTGACACAGCTATCTAATTGAATTGCTTAACTATTTTACAGTTATAGGACATCTACTATGTCATTTCTGTACTGCTTTTTTTGTGGATTTGTTTTTTGTTTTAATATATTAATAAACTTAATTTTAAAAAATTACGAAATATTAAATATTCCATGTTATTTTAAAACATAAATAGTAGAATGATAGAATGATAGAATGATAGAATCACAGGATGTTCGGGGTTAGAAGGGACCTCTAGAGATCATCTAGCACAACCCCCCTGCCAGAGCAGGATCCCCTAGGGCAGTGACACAGGAATGCATCCAAGCGGGTTTTGAAAGTCTCTGGAGAAGGAGACTCCACAACCTCTCTGGGCAGCTTATTCCAGTGCTCTGTCACCTTCACAGTAAAGAAGTTTCTCCTTATGTTGAGGCAGAACTTCCTATGTTCTAACTTACACTCATTAGTCTTTGTCCTATTACCGGGCACCATCAAAAAGAGACCAGTACCTTCCTCTTGACCTCCATTCCTCAGGTATTTATATACATTAACAAGATCCCCTCCCAGCCTTCTCTTTTCAAGACTAAACTGCCCGAGTTCTCTCAGTCTTTCTTCATATGAGAAGTGTTCAAGTCTCTTGATCATCTTCATAGCTCTCCAGTATACTCTCTCTAGTAGAGACAAACCAGAATTGTTATTTACAGCTGAGATTGAAACTGGGAGAAATATCTCATGACTTTCAGGTTATAAAGGTGTAAAGAGCTTACCTTAGCAGTATATGAAACAGAAAAGAAGGGCTTCAATTTTATTAAGACTTACTGCAATAAAAACCTTTGAAATTGGCAACAAAACTTGAAAAGAATGGTAGCAGAGAACATTTTTCCCCTTTCTTTAAAAAAAAGAAATTACGTTCTTCACACTTTTTCACTCCTTAAAAATTATATAAATCCAAAGATATTTTTAATTTTATTACATTCGTATTTTAAATTATGAGAGATTTTACTCATAGATGAGAAACCTTAATTCATTTTACTGTTATTGGAAAAGCAGCAAAATAATTTCAACAAAACACCAGACTAAAAAAAAAGTTGAGATACTGAACACCAGTTTGTGCTAGATTCTGGAGACCAGGTGAGGAACCTGGAGCCAGGCTGATGTGCACTTGATGGAAAAGGGACAGCTTAAGGAATACTTAAGTGAACTGGACATTCATGAATCTGTGGGCCCTGAGACATGCATCTATGCGCTGGCTGACATCACTGCAAGTTTAATTTGTTTTTCGAACAACTATGGCAATTGGGAGAGGTGCTTGAGAACTGAAGGAAGGCAAATATCCATAACTTCAAAAGCGGCACAAAGTAGGATCCAGGGACCTACTAGACTGTTAAGCCTCACCTCCATCCCTGGGAAAATGATGGAACAAGTAGTCCTGGGAACCACTTTCAGGCATAAGAATAACCAGGAGCAGTAAGCATGGATTCATCAGCGGGAAGTCATGCTTGAAAAACCTGATAACCTTCTCCCCACGTGTTGCCTCATCTAGTCGAGAGCTGGCATCCCTGCCCATGACAGGGAGGTTGGATTAAACGATCTCTAAGGACCCTTCCTGCCTAGGCCATTCTATGATTCTACGATTCTTAAATGAAATGACGAGCATGGTAGATGAAAAGAGAAAAGTTGGTATTTTCTACCTTGGCTTCTGATACCTGCCACCCCTCCCAGTTTTGAACCATCAGTGAACTTGCTGAGGGTGCATTCTATCCCCTCATCCAGGTCATTGATGAAGATATTGAACAAAACTGGACCCAGTACTGATCCCTGGGGAACATCACTGGCCACAGGCCTCCAGCTTGACTCTCTGCCGCTGAACTCTGAACTTCTGAACTCTGTTGCTGAGCCAGTTCGCAATCCACCTCACAGTCCAGTCATCTATCCCACATTTCTTGAGTTTAGCTATGAGGATTTTATGGGGAACAGTATCAAAAGCCTTACTGAATTCAAGGTATATGAGATCCACTGCTCTCCCTTCATCAATCCATTCTGTCACACCTTCGTAGAAGGATATCAGATTAGTCAAGCAAGATTTCCCCTTCGTAAACCCATGCTGGCTACTCCTGATAACCTTCTTTTCTTCCAATTGATTAGAGACAGCCTTCAGAATGAGCCACTCCACCATCTTCCCACGGGTGGAAGTGAAGCTGACTGTCCTGTAGTTGCCAGGGTCCTCCTTGCTCTTTTTGAAGACTGGGGTGATACTGGCTTTTTTCCAGTCCTCAGGCACCTCTCCTGTTCCCCATGATTTTTCAGAGATGATGGCGAGTTGCTCAGCCACAACATCAGCCAACTCTCTCAGCACGTGTGAATGCACCCTGCTGCGGCCCATGGATTTGTGTATTTTCATCTTTTGTAATAGTTCTCTAACCAAATACTCACTGACCAGTGGAGAGTCATCCTCAGTCTTGTTTTGTTCCCTTATTTCCAGTGACTGGAATTCCTGAGGGCTGGCCTTAGGAGTAAAGACTGAGGCAAAGAAAGCATTCAGCAATTCTGTCAACTCTCCATCCACTGTTATCATATCTCCCAACTCATTTAGCCGCGAACCCATTTTTTCCCTACTCTTCTCATTGCTGTATTTAAATTTTTTTTTCTTATTTACTTTCAGTTCCCTAGCCAGACTAAATTCCAAGAGAACCTTGGCCTTTCTTGTTGATTCTCTACATACTCTACATGCATTTCTATAATCCGCTCAATTAACCAGACCCTTTTTTCAGTTACTGTAAATTTCCCTCTTCCATTTGAGTTTTTCCAGGAGCTCCTTGCCCAACCATGTAGCTCTCCTGCCTCCTCTACTTGATTTTCTTTTAGAATGATCAGGCTCAGGCCGAAAATAGCCTTATAATGTTTGCTGATAATATAAGACAGGAGCAACTGATATGTAAGAGGGCTGTGCAGCTATCCAAATAGACCTCAGCAGACTAGAGAATGTGCCAACATAAAAACTCATAAAGTTCAACAAAAGGAAGTACAAAGTCTTGGACATGATGTGTTCCTGTGTAATCTGCTCTAGGTGATTCTGTTCTAGCAGGAGAGCTGGACTAGATGATGTTCAGAGGTCCTTTCAAACTCCTACCACCCTGTGATTCTGTGAGGAAGAATAATACCATGCATTTAGAATCCATGCTGGGAGTTATCCATTTCAGAAACAATTTTGCAGAGAAAGTTATTGGTTGCACACAGAACCAGGAATGTGTCCATGACACAAAGAAGCCTAACAACTTCCTGGGCTGCATTAGGTGGAGTATTGCCAGGAGGTCAAGGGAGATCATTGTTCCCTTCTACTCGGCACTGCTGTGGCCACACCTGGAGTACTGTTGTTCCCTTTTGGACTCCAAAGAACAAGAAAGAGATGGAGCTGCTGGAGTGAGTCCAACAAAGCACCACTCTCCTGTGGGAAAAGTCTGGAAAAGGTCAAGCTGAGAGTTATCTCATCAAAGTATGCAAATATCTGAAGGGAAGGTGTAAAGAAAATACAGCCACATTCTTTCCAGTGGCATGCAGTGACTGGACAAGAGGCAATGGGCACAAACTGAAACA
>NW_009697493.1:13223-25674 GCF_000703405.1 Apaloderma vittatum | reverse complement strand
CTTTTTCCCCCTTTTTTCCCCCTTTTTTCCTTTTTTTTCCTTTTCCCCCTTTTTTTCCTTTTCTCAGTATTTTAGTTCCTTAGTCCCCTTCAGAGTTAGAAGAAAAGCTCGAACTTGGAAGCATTGGTTCCATGCTTAATGGAAGCTCAAATCAATAGCCAGCTTTTTTTTTTTTTCAATTGCAGTATGAATTATATTTTCTTTTATAGTGCCAAATATTGCTTAGGGAGACTATGCAGTATGAGTTCTCTGCAGTTCAAGTGTAATACATTAATTTAAGCAAAGCCAAGAACTGCAGATGCAGACTCTGCAAGGAAGTGACACAGACGCTGACAGCCTTCACGCCGTGAGGCTCAAAGGTAAAGCTGACTCCTGCCAAGTAGAGAGTCAGAAACAGCCAGCCTCTGCAGTAGAGTAGATAGTGTAGCTTCCATGCCTTTTTCTGCCTCTTTTTCAAAGCAAGAAACGTAAGGGAGATGATAAATTTTAAGACTCTGAGGAGAAACTAGCATAATCTGAAATGAGGAGAGAGGAAGGGAGACAGCCAAGCCAGCAGCATGCTAAACAACAACTTTGTAAGGGCTGAAAAATGACTGATGAAAGTCAAAGTTAGCTAAAAATAACCTCATAGAATCTGAAATCCTGTTTAAAGGGATATCCCTGAGGTACTGCATTTCCCTTAACAAAACTGCACCCCCATTCTTTTTATTTTGCCAGTGTTATTACATGTCTAATATTTTAATTTGCTGTGATTAGTTTATTAGTAATAGCAATAAAGCACTGTATATGGCTTGGGTTTTGAGAGTTCCACCTGCCTAACTTCTAGGAAGATTCAAATATCTTAAAAAGTACTGACTGATTTTTATGCAGAGAAGTGCCAAGACTCTGTAATATTTTACATGATACATTTAAGGGATGCTTTAAGGGCGATGTCTGGATGTGGGCAACCAGGAGAGGTAATGGTTGAATGGTAGCACTGGTTCAGACCAAAAATCATGTCCAGTCCTTTATATTCTCTCTAGCAATGGCTCACAACCAGTTATCAGCCTTGGCAATTGCTTTCTATCAAAATGTATATTAATTTCAAGAGCTGGATTAACACAATTTAAATACAAGAGGTAAACAAAGGTGTATTGGGAGCCTTAAATTCACTTTTGTTCTGAAAAGTGTCACTCACTTCCTTAAGCAAAATCAGATCTGTCAGCCTTGAAGATTTAACTCAGCCAGGGGAAGATGGATGCTATATTCTTTTGTGCATCATTAAATAAATTAACTAAATTCCAGCAGGGGGGTTGTTTGTGCAGTCTCGGTGCTATAAAACACTAGTCGATTCCACAAGGGGACTTAGCTTGTTTATACCCTTTGTCCATGTGCTCTCACACAAAATACATAAACATTCCTTAGCATGTAGGTTAGGGCATGGGCTGGCTGTCCCCTTTCCAAGGACAGCCTTCCTTCTGGCACTATGGACACGTTCCTTTCCCACTCATTTGCTCACTCTCATCCTGGCCTGCGCTGAGCTTTTCTCTCCTGCACAGGAGTCTAGATTCAGCCAAGTTCACAGTAGAAATACGAGATTGGAAAAAGTTTCTATTCAGATTCCCTAGGCCGCTTCCTGTGGCTTAAGGCCGTGTCAGGCCGTGTCTGTCTCCCTACCAGCAGCCGGCTGAACTGCCACTGCCAACGGGAGCAGGAGATGGGAAAAGCACAGAGGACTTCTCCCTGTCACTCCTTAGTGAGGGCAGCAAGTGACCGTAGTAGCCCAGCTGGTAGGTAAAGCTGCCTCTGCAGGCTGAAATAGAGGTGGCACAGGCAAGTCAGTGGCTGGCAAGTGCTGGGCCGTGCTGCTGGCCCCAGCCGCTGCCCATCGGAAGGAAAAAAGTGGCAGCAGGATTGCAGTGCCCATGCAGGAGGTCAGTGCACTGCAAGTCAGGTCCCAAAAATGGACAGCCTACAGGAGCGAAGAGTAGGTGCTGGCTTTTACAGTGGGGAAGGGGGAATTTCACAGGGATGCATTCTTGAATTTGGGCACCTTGATTCTAGTGTGGTTGTGCTTCAGGCAGCTGTGCCCTGTTTGCATCTGGCTCCAAACACCTTTAAGCCAAGGCCTTAGAAGGTTAATGGCACTGCTAGCAATATTTTTGCTGCCTGGCAATAGTACTGATGATGCAAATGGGAATTGTCGCGACTTTGCGAGTCTCTTTCCCAGGAACAGAGCAATCAATGATAAGGAATGTTGGTTTTAGTCTAAATTCAGAGTGTCTTGCTGCTGAGGCAGCTTCCTTCGCAAGGCTCACTGCACACCCTCCCTTCTGTGGAAGTATTCCCTGATCCACCAAGTCGCCGCCATAGATTACCCAGGTATAAATAGTTCATTTTAGATGGGATTTCATTTTCTTGTGCTTTGGAGAATAAGGGCTTTACCATGCAGGCTAAATGAGAGCTGATATGGGAGATTGGTGGATTATATTATATTTACATGCTTTTGTTTTCATTATTCCTTACCCAAAGGTAGACTGGAGCGTCACAGATTGGGTGAGGATTAGGTAGACCTCAAGAGCAGTCAAGCTCAACTGTGCCTACAGGTTGGTGGTATGAATCCTGTCAATGTATTCAACATTAAAAGCACAGCACTGACATTCAGCCAGTGTGCTCAGTTTGAAGAATTGATCTTTCAGTAATCTTTTATAAAAAAAGAATATAAAAGATTCTAAAATTGCCGTATTTGTTAAGAAAATTCTTAAGCAAGCTGAAGAATACCATGGTGCTGACTGTAAGAAATACTTTTCTGAGTACAGCCTCACTTACCAGAAAATGGTCTGTTCACCTCAGGTTTTTCTGTAACTCACACAACTTTTGTTTATGTTAGAGACCTGTGCTCTGCATGTAAATCAGAGAAGATGAGCCAAAACAAAATTAGCAAGAACTAAAAGCACAGCAGGTACCCTGTAATAATTACAATCTCTGTAAACAAGTGTGATACATCCCAGCAGGTACCTGTCAGTGGATCACTTGCTTCAGCTACTGTCAGCTTCAGAGAGAGGCTCCTCTCCAAAATGCTCAGCCGAAGGTGAAGAAGCCGTGCGTGCTTTCAGCAGAGGCTGGTAGAGCTGTCACATTCCCTGAGTGCTGTTGGTTTAGCCCTTCAGCCTTCCGCCGATCCATCTCCCTTACCAAGATTTCACACGCTAGGTTAGGCTCGTGAAGGCCACGCACGTCCACATGACTTGTGCTATCAGCTCCCAGGGCCAGCTGTTGCAGATTTTGTTAGAAAGAATATTGTGCAGGGACTGTCCCTTCTCATAAAATCTACTTTGTAGGTATTTGCCAGATGCCTGGAGCGTGCAGTTGTCAAGGATTTATTAGCCAAAAGGCTAGCAGACTGATGAGTGAAGTGGGAAAATTTCATGTCTCTTGGTTTTCAGATATTCAGGACTTAGAATGCTGGTATCCCACTGAGATAGTCATTTTATGCACAACAGCTGGCCCTGCCTTATTTATCCTCCAGCCCCTGGATATCTTAAAGAGATTTCAGTCTCAGTTTCTGTGGGATTTAATGAGCAGCTTGTAATTTCTGCAGCCTACTGCAGGATGATCACTAACAAGATAGCTCTGGGACAAACTACCCTCTCAGTTCCAATGTTTCATGTTGTTCTCTCTTCGATTCCCTTCATTATCCTCAGTGATGTGAGGAATGAGCAGACCGTGCTGTTTCATCTCACAGAGTAACCAGACCATTTATGAAGACACAGATATTGTAGCAGAGAAAATTCTTTTAAATCTCACAGATGAAATAAATATCTTATCCCTCCTCCTTTTTTCCCCTCACTGTTTGTCACAGGTTAGGGCTGGGCCAGCTGCTAAATGCAGACAGATGCTCTCTAACCCCCTCTCCCTCCCCAAATGGGAAGGAAAAGGGAACGAGGCAGAGAGGCTTATAGACTGGAAAAAAAAAAAAAAGAGCTTTAATGAATAAAGAAATAATAAAAATAATGAACTACATATATATATACAAAATCAATGTCAAACCTGACTTGGCCCCTTTCCCCTCTCCAATAGCAAACACCACTGATGCTCAGAGCAAGCAGCAGAAGAGAAGAAAAGAGGAAGAATACCTAAACCCTCATGATCCCTCAGTTGTATACTGAATATGACATATATGGAATGGAATACTCTTGTCAGTCACTTGCCCTGTCTGTAACTGTCTTGAGGTGCAACCCTTTACTTCCTTGTGACCCCACTTACTACCCGGCACCCCCAGCATGGCACACAAGAGCCAGCAGTGGCCTTGGTCACTATAGGAATCAGTATCAGCAAGAGCCTTTCTGCATCACAGTCCTAGGCAGTAACTGTAAACATGAGGTGTTATCACTGCCAGTAGCACACACTGTCTGCAAAAACATGCTGCTAACTTCAGAAAGGGCAGCCTCTCAGAAGAGACTGAGCTGAGAGGCATAAATCACTGAACAGAATTGGTTCTGTTTAGCTCAAACCAGAACACTGTTTTGAGAGATTCTGGCTGCAAGGATCACTGGAGGTCTGGAAGAAGGTAAATATATTGTAGGATACCTTTTAATCCTTTTTTTTGTTATTCCCTTGGTATCTGGGGGTTTTTTTGGCATGTCTGGCTGATTAACAGGCTTGCTGTCACACTCACACCTGACAAAGAACAATGTCTCAAAAGTTAATTAGAAAAGATAGCAAAAATGGATATTCATTAAAACAGTTAACAGTCTGGAGCCTCTATAATTACTTAAACAGAAGTATGGCATGGATAGCCTGGTCTGTCTGGGTAGATGGGACAACAGGAAAATCAGAGTATGTTTTCTTACTTAGCTCTGCCACTCTCACCCTGTGAATGCCATTCAACTTGAAATATGACGACAGTTTCCACACAAATGAAGACTTCCATGCACTTCCTGTCCGCAGAGGGGGCATTTCATCCTCCCTAGCCCTGGACAAGTAATTCATGTCTAAATGCTTAAAAACATCATGGCTTTTGGAGGCGATTAGAACATCTGGTCCCTACAGTGGAATCAAAACCCTGGGTCAAGCAGCTGAGCTCCTTGTGCTTACACAGTGGCAACTGTGTGGTGCTGCGGAGGAAGGACTAGTGCAACAGCTGGACTGAGCCTTAAACCCAGCACCACCCCAGGGTGGCAAGGGGACGTGCCCTGCAGCTGTGGGGCAGCTCTCCTTAAGCCTTTTGGGATAAACCAGGTATGGCATTCCCGGCAGGAGCCCAGAGAGCGCTGGTTAGTGTAAATGTGCGTCACTGGGTGATATGGTGCAGTCACACTCCTCCCGTCTCCCAGTGTGACAAAAGGCCTCTGGAGAAAACATGTGAGCAGGTTTTGGAGCAGAGGTGAGATCCCAGGGCTTCTCCCCGCTCCAGGTGATTGCAGGCAGTTTTCTTCACAGCTTCACAAGAGACCTGGAGGAGCCCCTGTGCAAAACAACTCCCAATCTGGCATTTTGGATGCTCAATGGGGAAAAAGAAGTCTTTGTCCTTGTTTTACCTTGTTTTACCTTGTTTTACCTTGCCAAGGGACCAAACAACTCCCAATCTGGCATTTTGGATGCTCAATGGGGAAAAAGAAGTCTTTGTCCTTGTTTTACCTTGCCTAGGGGAGAGTACAAGGGACCTCCTCTCCTCTTGCTGGGACCACTGATTCATTTGCTGATGGACGTGGGTACAACAAACAAACAGCGCTGGCGCTTTCAGCTCTGTATTAAACACAATGGCTGTTGCCCTTTGCAACAAACTTCATCCTGTTGGTATAAGTGACGCCAGGTAGGAGTCCGTTGGGTGCTGAACTCCTCCTCCTCACCCAGATGGACCATCCTCAGCAGCAGATCTCCGGGTGCTGGAGTAATGTCAGAATAAAATGGTGAGAGTGAGGACCTCACAGGACTAGGTGCTAGGTGAGCCAGAGTTTCCCAAGATCAGATTTTATGATTTGCATGCCTAAATTCCCCAAAATCTCGCAAGAAGCACACAGGCCTTTTCACATCCATCTCTTAAAATTTGACAAGCAGCATTTCTTCACATGTCGCCCTCTCTAGCTGAATTCTGCTGGAAGTCACCAGTGGTCAGTGGTGAAAATTTTAATTACTGGCGGCTTGTTTTATAAGCCACATAGCCAGATGGAGCCAATTCCATAATTCTGAAATAAAAATAATGTATTATTTAATACTGATTCTGAAGTCCCTTCAGGCTTGCAAATGAGCCAGTTAACTTTTCATTTTAGACATACTGCACACTGTAATAACTTGATGTAATTTTGAACACAGAGATTAAGTATTCAGGTTAACAGACAAATGAGGGCTCATTACAGTCAATCAGGGAGGAATTACATGAACTTAAATTGCAGGTATTTATTCTCAAAAGAATCTTTTACTAGCTGTTTTGAAAGAAAAAGCTGCTGCTTTGTTGTTCTGTAAAAAGTGCTGCCTCCTTTATAAACAACTTCTAATGAGATCTTTTTCCAATCCTAATGTTTTATGGTAATCTGACTGCACTTCGTCATCATAGGTCATTGTGAAATTAGATAATGTGACAAATCTATGTTATACTGGCAGTTTCTAAGTAATCTATTTTAAGTATCTGCCTTTGTGATAACTAGAATGAGAGAAAGCTTTACTTTAGATAATACAATATAAATTAATTCAGTAGCCAATGACTTCCAGTACACTGGCCAAAAAAAAAATAGAAGAAAAAAGGCAGTAAGAAAAAGTAATATCTGATATGCTTAATTTGTCATGTTTTCTTAGCTTGGACAATGTTGGGAATTTTCCAGTAATTTAGACCTCAGTGACATAAGTAATACAAAGTACGCTTAGTTAAATACACACAGACTCGACTTTGTGATTGCATTTTTAATTGATTTCAATTCCACCCATCAAAGTTTTGCACTGTATTTATCTTTTTTATTAAGCTGTAACAAGGCTGCCAAAAGCCAATTACCAATATTGGAGTAATACTAATACATTATAACCGAGGAATTGGAATAAAATTATTTTCATTTAGCTAAGGATTTCAGAGTGAAATACTAAGAAGCATCATGACTACATTTGGAGAAAGAAAAATGGGCTGAGGCTGCGTTTCAGAAACTTGCTTAACGTTCTTTCCCCCTGAAATTCTTTACAGTACAGGAACCCAGTGCTATTGGCTCCAGCTATAGCACTAGGGGCTCCTATTGCTTTAAGATAAATTTTTAATACTGGTTGAACAAATCACACTCAGACTGCTGATCAATAAACTTTGCATCATGAATGACTTACAGTAAAGCTCCTGTTTTAACTCCCTGCTTTCACTAACAGAATGTTTCTCTTCTAGGTTATTTGGCATTATTCATGTTTGGACTGAGAGGTAGTGTTTTGTACTCACTCTAAACACATCATATACATGAGCATTCCCTGAAATATCAGTCAACTTCAGTTTCATTAAGAGACACTGGTATTTCAAGACAAGCAGAATTGATGTTCAAGTAATAGAACAGAAAGCTTTGCAGAGAAAAAGCATGTTAAATAAGTAGTTTTGCCTTAGAAAAGTGGTTACATTTCCACAGGAAGAAGGAAACAGTCTTCATTTTCTTTGTCCCACACAGAAAATTAGATATAAAGACACTGAGATAGTGAGCATGCCTTGATGCAGCCTGACTGCACCCAGTGGCTTATTACCAAATTTTATTCTGGACTTTACATATTTACTGGAACTAAGTATCATATGACCTGCTCTCAGAAGCATTTCAGTGTAGTTTATAAAATAGAGAATATTGTACAGTTGGTGTCATTTATATGAGACAATAAGCAGTTCCAGATTCTGCTAGCTGTGATTTTTTTGGGAAACATTTTAGTTTTCATAAACCTTTTCCAGTTTGTCAGGTGAAAAATAGGATTTGGTCAGAAGAGGAGACCATCAAACCAGCTAACCTGCAAACCATGTGTCCAGGTTGGACAAAGAACCGATTTGTTCCAGGATTCAGCCAGAACATTTCAGATGTTGCTCACGCTGTGGTCATTTGCTGTGTTTTCATTTCTGTCCTGGAAGAACAACTTCCCAAGCCAAACATTTTCACCAAGTCAGAATTTTATGTCCCACTGAGCTTTTCTTAGACTTCAGCAACTGCCAGAAAGCATTCCCTATGCAGCCAAGGTATTTGCAGTTCCAAGAGTTTCGCAGTGCAGAGCTGTGCTTTATTCTGTGGCAGGATCAACACATCAGCATTTCACAGAATTCAGTTCTGAAATCCTGGGACTACTTGTGCTTTTAATCTGAATTTCTGCCCCATTTACATTAGCCTTTCTATTATGGTTTGTACAGAAGAGGGAAAGAAGCTGAAGGACCGAGTAAGTGCCTTGCTGCATCTTACACAGAGAAGTAAAATCAGCCATGGCCAGAACCTCATTTAGTGCTGTGTGTATTAGGTAAAATTAGATTTGCAGCATTATTTGCTCTGTTTCATTACTATAAGGAATTTGGCAGAAGGTTGGTTTATGTGACAGAGAGCAGAGTTATAAATAATAATGTTTTGTTTCTATAGGTGCTGGTTTACAAATAAAATGATTGCAGGAGAAATAGAGCCTGAAAATAAAGTGCCACATATCTGAGTTCAAAATGTACTAATTTATAACTTCAAGGCATGTCGGCATGCATTCTGAACACTTCTTAGAAGACTTTCATTTTGCCCGGACAGTGTGCATTGCCCATGTGGAGATGAATTTTTGCTGTCCTTGAATACCTTGCAAACTCGAGCTGGTGGAAAGCTGTGCTCTCAGTCATCCCAAAGAGAGTGTTTCTATGAAGTACTCACTGACTAAGAGCACTGGCCCCTCAGAAGGCTTTCCTGAACTTCACAAAGGCTGCTGCCCTGTGGGAGACATTGCTGCAAATTTCTGTTCTGCTTGATTTGGGTTATTCAGGATTGAAAAACATTCCTTCTTAGCAAGCAAAATAAGCTCTTGTATCAGGCTCTCCCAAAAACTGAGATACTTCCTAGAGACTGCAGGAACTGATGCATGTGGGTTGTTTTCCACAGAGCTTTGTAAGAGGATTTCAGGTTCTGATTGTACAAAGTTCTGCACTTTGAGAGCTCCTGTGAGACAGCGGGAGGGCTTTGCAACTGGGAGGGCTGGGTCAGGAAGTGCTGGTATTCCTGGTGGATATTTTACTTTTGATTCTAGATCTTTTAGTGTCAGAGATTTTAAAACAGGTAGTGGATTCACAGGGAATAAACCACTCCATTAGATCCAGAGAGAAAGAATTAAACAAACCGAAGAACTTTTTAATAGCTGTTTGCTTATTTTGTGAAATAGGCATGAGAATGACAAATAGGCTGAGCCAAACCTGAAGTAGTTACTTGGCACCGCTGTGATCTATGGTGGAGTTTGTATGTTTTGATCAGGAACAGATTTCTCTGGCTAGAACCAAGCAGAGCAAGAGCCAGAGGAAAATTGTCTCTGTTCAAACTGTTTGGAGGGTGCTGTCTACGAGGTCTAGTAATTAGATATACATCTAAGTGAGGACAGCTGCGTGCCTGGGGTTTTTTTTCTGCTACATGACTTCTAGCTACTTGGTAATGTCATATTGCAAGATAATAGTCGCAGAAATTGTTTAAATTGCTTTATGTAAGAAACTTCTAGTCAACCATGTCACAGTAGTGTCTCAAGTGAAATTGCAGCAGAACTTGTAAGAATGTTATGCAAGTTATTTAGGATGTCATAAACAACATTTATCTGGTTTTAGTGATGCGGAGATACCATAGTTATTCAGGTAAGCCTTTGCCTCTCCAGTGATAACAAAAAGATGATTAAGACACTGAAAATAATACTGTCTCTCATGCTTTCTTCTCACATACTACTCAAGAAGAATAATGTGGGGTGTTTTTTTCAGCAGGCTTTTGTGAGGCTTTATTACTGCCTATAATAAGGTTGGTGATATTAGAGTTGAAATTGTATCAGTAATTACTCCAGTCAGAATATCCTGACATGAAAAAAATAACATTTTCTAAAGCCCAATTAACTGAGCTGAATGAAGATTCAGAGATATACACAGGACTTACTGGTGACCTATAGAAATGATAGTTGTGTAATTATTTCTAGAACGTTTAGGCCAGCAGTTACTTTAACCATTTAAGAAGTGGAAGCATGTTTAGAAATACTTTTAGTAAAAGCTGTAGAAGAAAGCATTTAAAACACTATGTTTTAAATGTGAGGTAGGAATCTAGGGGTTTGGACACATTCTAAGATAAAACTACTTTTTATGAACAATTTAAAACTTGAAATTATGCAAATTCACTATTAAATCATAGAATCAGAGAATGGCTTGGAAGGGACTTTAAAGATCATCTAGTTCCAACCCCCCTGCCATGGGCAGGGACTCCTCCCACTAGACCAGGTTGCTCAAAGCCCCATCCAGCCTGGCCTTGCACACTGCCAGGGAGGGGGCAGCCACAGCTGCTCTGGGCAACCTGTGCCAGTGTCTCACCACCCTCACAGTGAAGAACTTAACTTAAAGTAGTAGTAAAAGTACTTAAAGTAGCTAGAGCAATATAACTTTTTTCACATTACACAGTACACTGGTTAGTGCCATTAATGATGTGTCACAACACCTCATTAAATCAGAGAATAAATTAGACATATTTTATAGCCACATATGCATCGACTTTATTGAACAACGTGCCTAAGAACACATATCTGAATGTTAAGCATTGGAGTGTTGTTGTGGAAACCATTGCAAAATAACATTTGTGTATAATTAACTGTAGGTCAGTTGTCAGAATAGAAATCATAAAACTGGAAATGGAAGGAGAAGAGAGAGAAAGACAGAAATACTCATCATAAAGTAGGCTCCAGATTCCTGATAGCTGTGGGTCATATTGGACTCCTTTTAATTATCATTCTTTGCCTAATTTCCATCCATTTATATCCCAAACAACCATCTCCAATTAAAACAATTAAAAAACCCAAACAAAACAAAAGCAAAACAAACCCACAAACAGTAAGTGAAATACCTTTAAGGAGCTCTGAGGAAACGAGACAAAATCCATTTCTGAAAAACTGGTTGTGCCATTAGCTGGAAAAAGAAAAGGGATGGATTCTACTCTCATCTATGCAACTTGTATGTCATCTCTGCAATTACAGCAGAACAAAATGTGTCCAGTAATTTTATAATTAGGTCTATGCCATCTGCAAAGTAATTCTGGTCCCTCCGATACTGTCTTCTTCTATAGGTTTATGGGCTAGAAATTCTATATGTAGCAAATATTAGTTGCTATCATGAAGTCTTTGCCAATGTAATTCCAGATTTGGATTTCTAGAAGAGCATGAACTACTAAAACATTTGAAGAGGATTTGTTTGACCAGTTCTTTTCAGCTTTGTACCCTACAGGAGACTGGTTTACTAAAGCGCTTTGACTTCTCTTCTCCACTCCTAAGTGTGAGGAGTGAAACTAGCTCAGATGGTCCAGGCTGTACAGGTGACCCCTGAGGTCCCTTGTGTTCTTCATGAGACCATCGTATGCAGGATGTTTCCCAGGAGGGCTAATGATTATCTATCTTGGCAAAAGCATATGTCTTGAACAATCTCAGCAGGGACACAGGACTTCCTACTTTTTCAGTGGTTGACACAAAATATTTGATACAACAGGAAGGAAGTAGAACATGAGTTTCTCATTGAGTTAGTAGCACTTCTTTTTCAAGCCAAAATTTAATTACCAAAAAAGGTCTATTAAACAATATGAATTTGTACCTAAATTGGTTTCTAGAAGTAATGATTCATACATCAGAACAGTCTCTCCAGTACATACATGAGTCTCTGTTCCTATTTTTAAAACTTCTGGAGTATAGAAAGGTTATTTAATAAATCTATTTTTTTCTGTAATTATACAAAATATTTATACTAATATATTGCAGCATTTGAGGGAATCTATGCAAGATATAGAGTTGTTTACATATTAAAAAAAGTTATTAATGTTCAGGTCTGTATGAAATCAAGCAAGTCATTAAAACTAGCCGCATTTTCCTTGCTGTATTTCTGACACTGAAAATGCTAAATCATCTGATAAAGGAAGTTCTGACTTTCAGTTTCAAGTCCTGTTTGTAGAGTACTCAGGCAAGTCACTAAATTTAACATCTTTTGAGGATCTGTGTTTCTGTGATCTCTAAGTATTGGGTTTGCTTGGCCAGATTTTGGTAGCCAGGGGGCCGTAGAAGCTTCCCCCAGGTCTGACAGAGCCAATGCCAGCCAGCTCCAAAGACAGACTCACCACTGGCGAGGACTGAGCTTGTCAGTGGTGATGGGAACGCCTCTGTGACAACATGTGTAAGAAGTGTGGAAAAAAGAACTGCGCCACAACAACTCTCAGAGACAGACAGTGAAGTGAGAATATGTGAAGACACCAAGGTCAGCGAAGAAAGGTTAGGGGGGGGGGAATGTGCTCCAGGCGCC
>NW_009697493.1:6212-13164 GCF_000703405.1 Apaloderma vittatum | reverse complement strand
CACATTGGTGTGACAGGGTGTAGATGTCCACCTGTGGCCTGTGGAGGATCCTACACCGGAGTGGGTGGGTGCCTGAAGGGGGCTGTGACCCCATGGAAAGCCCACACTGAAGCAGGCTTCTGCTGGGATCTGTAGCCTTTGGAGAGAGAGAAGCCCATGCCAGAGCAGGCTGGCTGGCAGGACTTTTGTGATGCTGCAGGAGACTCACACTGGAGCAGTTTTCCCCCTGAAGGACTGCACCCATGGAGAGACTTAGCTTGAAGCAGTTTGTCAAGAACCATCTCTTGGGAGGGGACAGAACTTGGATAAAGTGTGTGAAGAATGGTCTCCCGTGGGAGGGACCCCATGTTGGAGCAGGAGGAGAGTGAGGAGTCCTCTCCCAGAGGAAGAAGGAGAAGTGGAGACAGCATCTGATGAACTGACCACAACCCCCATTTCTCCTCCTCCTGTATCACTTGGAGGGAGGAGGTGGATAAATTGGGAGTAACATTAAAGCCGCGAAGAAGGGAGGGGTGGGGAGAAGGTGTTGTTTTTAAGATTTGGTTTCATTTCTCATTACTCTTCCCTAGTTTGATTGTTAATAAATTTAATTAATTTCCCCAAATCAAGTCTGTTACACCTTGAATGGTAACTGCGAGTGATCTCCCTGTCCTTATCTCAACCCATGAGCCCTTTGTTATATTTTCTCCCCCTGTCTAGCTGAGAAGGGGGAGTGATAGAGAGGCTGCGGTGGGCACCTGGCCACCAGCCAGGGTCAAACCTACATGAAGGATCATTTTCTTTTGTTGTATCTTAATGCTACTAGGAAAGGCCTAGGAAATGTGCATGTGTAAAACCAGCCCATATCCTAAGAACATGGACACTGATTGACAAAGATGACTTAAGTAGCAGTTTCACTTGATGGGCATTGAACAGTGGATTTAAGAGTCCTTCTTTACTTGACAGAAAGTCCTGCCTACCTTTTGTGCAGTTAACTTCATTTTGCAGCATTCTAGTTGCAGTATGTGCTGATCGTATGATCTTACTTAGTCTTAAAGCTCATTTTCAAGGCCAAGATAGGTGGGATCTAATCCTACTTTTACCATAAAGTAATATTGCGTGATACTGATGCCTGAAAGCTGCTTTGGCAAGTTAGGAAACCAAGGCTTAAATTGGGACAACTTGGTAGGATGTTGGATGCTGTATGGGACAGAGCAGTATGTCTGATGCAGAGGTGGAAAAATACTTCAGTCAATGCTGAGTGGAAGCATGAGATCCCAATGACTTCAAAGAGTAAAAATACCTTCATAAATATGGATATAAGGAGATGACGTGTAAAAAAGCAACATAAATACTAAGAAATCCCCTACAAGGTAACACTTTGGTTTATTTAAGGGATTAAATGCTCACTCAGGCTGTAGGGATCCTTCCTTTAGCTCACTTTTTTAGCAAGAGCATCCACATTTCCCACCACTCAGGAGAGTCCCTGACCTGACAGATCAGTCAGGTTGGAATTGTATCAACTGCTTGTATTGCTCTTTCCCTTTGCACACCATCAACAGTCTTTGCTGACAGGACTGGGTCTCAGGACTCCTGTCCATCTGCTGAATCTCTGAGGCACTAAATACAGTCATGAATTGCCTTTTCTCTACTTCCTGGTGAAATTTCAGATATTTTATGAATGGTTACACAGCTTTTTCAGCAAGACTGAGGTGTTTCTCCACACAGAGAGTAACAGTTAGGGACATTTGCCAGGGTGTGGAGAGTAGGAAGGGTGCGTTCAAGTGTCCCCAGGGCAAAGAGGCAGCAGCAGCAAATCTTCAGTACTCTCAAAAAAGAAAAGCAAAACCTGCAATGCCTTCTTTTTGTTTGCTTCCTACAAGACATTTTCATACAAAAGAATGTGTTATGGGGTAAAAAATTGTTAGGAGTAAGCACTGTAGATACAGTAAGAGGTACATATCAACTTATCTGGACACTCAGTATTTCACAGTTCCTTTGTTATAGGTGGATATTATTTTTCTGTCTTCCTGTGCTTTTAAAAAAAAAATCTTAAAAGGGATGCCATTCTGCAGTGAAAATAATTTAGAATCCAGTTCCCCTTCACTGAACTTGGTAATTGCCTCCAGAAAACTTAAACAAAAAACCAAAAGGATGCAAAGAGACTCAAAACATCTTGTTGTAAAACTTCACAGCAATAGGCTCCATGGCCTTGGGACTGCACGCGTGTTACTGGAGGTGTCAGACAGCCCATGCCTGGCCACCTCCTGAGAAGCATGAAGGTGAGAGCAGGTTCATGCGGTGTCCTTTAAGATGCCAGTTTGATGTGCGGAGCCTATAGAGGTGGAAGGTAGGAACCCACTCGTCAAAGGCTGTATGCAAAAGGGATCAGTGCAGCCCACTACTGGAAAAGGCCAAGGGGATATTTTCTGCAGAGGAGAGTTGACTGAATGTGGCGTTCCTGTGTTAAGGTGCACAGGACTTGTGTCAGCATTATAAAGGCCCTGAAGTCCCTCCCAGTGGCATTCATGTGTGTGATACGGGTTAGCCGAGTAGATGAGCATTTAGGGTTAATTCCCAACTTTAGCTTCAAAAATCAGCTGAAGACAATCGCTCTGTGTAGGAGTTAATTAAACCCTGAAGACCTAGATAGGAGTAATGAAGCCTGAGTGGGGAAATATCAGACCTTTGAGAGAGTGAACATGAATGTGGATATTTTAAATGAAATTGGGGAATGAGGGAGGAATTGTGCCTTGCATTTTGTTTTACTGCTTATTGAAGATAGATGGAAACGCTGTGTGGGATTTTTACCACACTGTTCCAGGTCTGAATTGATGGAGAGCCTGTGCAATCCACCTAAACTTAAACCTTTTGTTTTTATTCTTTCTGCTATGACCTTGATTTTCTACAAGTTTGCTCACGCTTGACAAGCAAATTGCAGGTCTGGTGGGTAACAGCAACTCAGAGCCTGCAACACACCCCATGTGTCCGTTTGAGTTGCTCTAATGAGGCCAAGGGAGCTTTGTTTTGAAATCTAAAAGCATGACTGCTCTTGCAGAATTCTGTTCTTTACAAAGAAATTTGTGTCCCATCTGCACAAAGCTAAGACCTTTGGTTTACTTCTGCTCACCAATGACCTGCATTCTCATGTTAAGCACTGCTGTGGAAGTACTACAATTCTGGTCTAATTTTTGTCTTTTTTTCTAAACCTTTGGCCAGCTGATGGTTGGGCTCATTTGGTCACCTTTGCACAAGTCCTTTAAATTGTCTTGGAAGCGGCTTTAAAAGTCATTAATGATAATAAATTCTGCTATTCTTGCAGAACAATCGTGTTTCTTTTCTAATGCAAGAAAGATTTTATCAATCACTACTCACAGAGGAACTTTTGACAGGCTCTTCTTTTTCATGCCTCACAGTGCTTTTTTTTTTTTTTGAGAAATACAGAAGCAAACTAGTGACATATGATGGTTCTTGATGAAAAACATGGAAATCGTCATTTATAAGGGGACATCAAACATAAGCCAAACATAAAATTCTATTGCAGGCTTGATTTTATTTACAATCTAGAAAAACAGATGAATATTGGAACAAATTTATTAACCTACACTTGTTCCAGAGCTTTTCAAACTCTTTAGATAGAAAATGGGTGATAAAGAAAACTCGGAAAATGAGTTACTGAGAACAACAGATTGTTTTACTAGCTGGGATTTACTCTATTATACCCTCTTTTTCTCAATAATTATTGCTAGCAACAAAACACCACTGTAAGTTGTCATAATTTAACATTCATCTGAATCAAAATAGCAGTGAGCTAGTGCACATCTGAGTGACACCCCTAGGGGCCAGATTTGAGACTACATGGGTGCCTGCACTCCATATTTCATCCCCTACAGATGCTCTCTGCCCTTGCTGAGGAGAAGGAAAACGCATGTTTTACCTGCAGCAAATAAGACTGTTGAAGGCCAAACACTGCTGATACAGCAGGGAAGTGACCTCTCTAGCCTTTCCAGGAAACTTTCTTCCTGGAAATCTATAGCCCAGGAAGGGCTCGCAGTGCTAACACCGTAAGTACTTCCCTTCTGGAGCCTAGGAGCAGGTGGCTCTCATCTAGGTGTCCCTCACCCAGGTGACCCTCACTACACTAATGAGGAGCTATAAATTAGTGCATTCTGGGAACACAAGAAGTTTATCTACTTCTCTGGCTGTGGTTTTTTTCTGTAGTTTCTGCTGCTTCTCTGTGTGGAGGTAGCACTCTGGAGCAGTAACATTGCCTGTGTGGTGGATATTGAAGCTTACCACCAGTGTGGGCTTCTGGAGCTGCAGCACGATTTTCTTACCACTTCTCAGCTCACATGAGGGAAGAAGGGCACCTAGAGGTAGAAAGGTATGTGTTACCAGCCTGGCTTACTCATGTTGAGAAAGTGGTAAATGGTACACACACTGTGTGCCCTGTGTTAGCAGGCTTGGTGCTTCCATCTGGGTTGCTGAGTCACTGTGCTCTGGGGGGCAAATCTGGCTGTGTGGCACAACTGGCTCACCTGTGGGCACTCCTGTCCTAGTCTTGTCTGTCCTTCTGCCAGTAGGTAGGAATTCTGGTTTGGGAGTGTAATTCTTATCAGTGATGTTGCTATGGAAAGGGCTTGATTGACCTGTAATATCTATTTTGGAGAGAGGTGCTGTATCACAGCTGGTGTCTCTCTGTGCCAGTGGGCAGTGCAAGTTGCAAATGGTTGAGTCCCTCATGTAGCTTAGTTTTAACTTGCACATCAAGCTGCTTGTTTTGGGCCTTTTTTTCTTTTTCCCAAAAGAAACATGAAATGTGAGTTATGTGGGGGTGGTGCACAGCTGTGCCATGCAGTTTGGCTTTCTGTCAGCTTTCCCAGCATGACAAGCTTGTAGCTCTGGTCTACAGCTTTCTGAGTCAACTCTCACCTTTGCTAATGGCAGCTACAGCCATGAAGGGGATTTCTGCCTGGAATTGCATTGTTGGTAGGTGCAGGTTGGGCTGCAATTGAAAAAGCCTTCAATCATTGCCCGTAATATGCTTCACTTCTTGAGCTGAGATATTCAAGGCCATACTTCAGTCTGTAAAACATAAGCAGCTACTGTGGTATTGATTTGGAAAATCGAAACACAGCATGTGCCACTTTTTGTTTTTAAAAAAAAAGCAAACTGCAAAAAGTGTTACTTCTGTTCTGTATGTTTAAAATTCAAAGCCCTGGAGAAATTCACTTTTTTTTTTTTTCTTTCTCCAGACCTGGATACATAACACTTGCAACATCTAGTAACTCTATTTTGTTTTCTTATCCTCAAGCTAAGGTTGTATTTAAAAAGACAAATGCTGACTGGTGGAAGGGGAAGAAATCCTGCCACCTAGTCAGTTTTGAGTTAGAAATTCTTGATCTCCGGCGTATTTTGTGTGTATGCTTTCTGTAGTTTTTATTGATTTAAATGTCCTGTGTTTTGTGTGAGAGGTAGCAATTCCCTTGGAAACTAAGTGCACTTGATGTTGCAAACCTTCTGTAATAGAGGATTGGTACTATTTTCCTTGAATAGACTTTATTAGTTTCCTGACTACAGATTAGATACCTCAAAAAGGAATTTGTGAAGCTGAAGCATGTCACTATTTCTTCAGCCAGTGCTGCAACTACTCCTGTTCTCAGTGGGTGAGATCATGACTTGCTGAGTAAAAAACAACCAGTGTGCACAGGCCTCCAAAGCAAATTGAGAACAAAACTCTCTGATGTCCCGGTCCTTCCTTCCCTCCACTCTGGGGAGCAGCTTCCTCAGCTCTACCAAAGCCAGAAGGGCTCTGCATGAATCTTTTGAATAGGTGTATTTTGTTTCTTCATTGTTCCCACAAATATCATTGCAGCTGCTGAAAAGCTTACGTGTCTGCTAAAGGTTGGATGTGTTTCTTTTGTACAAGCACACATATTTGTTAACTGCCCTCTTTCCTTCTAATATAACATATTCTATTTAAATCTCATTTAGAAAGCCCTTCCGTTAGATATTATTCTGCTCTCCCTAATGTTGATTGAAAAGTGGATCTTCTAAAAACATTATAATGTAAAGTTATTATTTTATCTTTATGTGTTTAAGGAGAGTACATCTTTAGCAGGACCCAAATGAGACCGTGCCTAAAAGTGAACTGGTACCCTTGTCCTCAGTCACCTAAAGTATCTGTGTCACAATTACTGGGTGAATTACTGTGTGGATTTCTGTGAGTCAGTGTATAACCTTATGTCATGTTAATATTATTGATTTACGCTTGAGAAATATTGCTTGTCGTTTCCTAGTATTTCTTGGCATATTTCTAGGCAGTCTTACCTTCTCTGCTATCACAACGTTTCCTAGGCTACCTTCCTCAATTTTTTTTGTAGTGTTTTTAGTTGTCAATTCCATTTTTTTTTGAGATTTGAAAATTTATATAGAAAACTTAGTATTCTGTCACCAGAATAATATTGTTATGTATCTGAAATAACTTCATTGTGTAATTAGGTTGATCTGATTGTACACACAGTGACCTGTATGAGAGTAGCCTGTTCAATCAGTGAAGGCTAACAAAGACCAAAATTTATTTCTTGGGCTCAGTTCCCTCTGTGTATGTTGTGGCAGAACAGATGCTTTTACCCTGTTTCAGTGCAGCCACATCCAGACTGGTGAGATGCAGACTTAATGCCTTATTTTGTTGATTTTTCTGACTAAAACTGATCTTCAGTTCTTTTCTGATTGAGGTAGCCAAACTGTTCCTGCCTCTTGAACGTAAGGAAAATCCTCCTTACTGAAGTAAATATTCAAGCTGGGCTGCAGCTGCTGCTGAGAAGCCTTAATCCAGCCTGACTTGAGCTGTTGTGTTCAGATCTCCTACCTTTGACACAAGTGGCTACTTGCAACAACCAAACAGAAGCCCCTTTCCTCAGCCAAGGTGCCACTGCTGCAGTGACAACGGGGCAGAGATGGGAGCATATTC
>NW_009697493.1:0-6181 GCF_000703405.1 Apaloderma vittatum | reverse complement strand
GAACCGCTCCTTGGAGAGTTATGCAATGTAATTTTTGGAAAACAGAGTCTCTTCTGTGCTTATGAGATGAAAACCTGAGTAAGTCACAAAATTTACAGTAACCTTAAGCAGCAGGAAAGCTTTCACTACAGCAAACTTTTATGGAATGTGTTGATCTGGTGTTTTTTAGTGTAATGAGAGATTCTCCAGAAGCTTGCAGGGGGAATTCCTGTATAACAGATTACTTGAATGCTTCCAAAAGTCAGCATCTTTGCCACAGGACTCCCTTGACTTTTATTTTTTATTTTTTTATTAGGTGCAGGACGTAGCAGGCAAGACGATCTTGTGTTTGGTAGCTTGGCTCTGTGAGAGGTTAATAACAAGCTTTGGGTGTTGGCAAACTGGCAGCAAATCAGCTCAGGATTTCCAGCTGTGTGAGCCCATCTTCATGATGCAAATATCCAAATTGCTTGTGGAGAAACCAGTCACCAGCTGGATCAATGTAGGTGGCACCCAAGTGGAGGGTACAGCTGAGACAGGCCTTGTCTTGATGCTATGTGATGCCACTTGGTGCTGCTTTGTCTTCTGCACTGGCTCATGAGCCTGCAGGTGCACAGACTATGAAGCCAGGACCAGTGTTGTACCTCATCTAAACTGCTGGCCAGTGCAGGGACACTCTGGGGCTCTTGCTGTGCTCTCCCTAATGGGGACATGAGCTGAGCCATGCATATACTGAAAGAGGCTGTTCTACTCCAAATGTCTGACCTAGAGTTCTGTTTTCTGAAGTAACTCTTCCAGTATTTAACTATTCAGTAATAATAACTGATTAATGTAGGATGTGCCAAGTACCTGGCAGCCTTAATGCAAATAATTAACAAGGATTAACATGAGAAGTGTTCCTTTTTCTACAGCTCCTAGCAGCCTTCATCCCTGTTCTGCAGGTGCACCAAGCTGGTCGGTAATACCAGCCTGTTGCACCCTTTAATCTGAAGGCATTTGATTATTGTTGCTCTTTAAGCATTGATTTTAGTATTTGGTCTTGACCTTTTTCATTAAATACAGATGGGGAAGCCAGAGCATTGCAAAGGTTAGGAATTAAGGTGACTACCTCTCTGGTGTTGAGCATTTCTTATTTTTTAGGAGACACAGCAGACATGATTTTAATTTGAAAACATTTAAGCTGTGAGCTTAACAGGGAACAGATGCATGGTGCTTTGATACTGAATGCTTGATTTTTCTGTGCAACTGTTTCCTTTTGTGTTTCTTGGCGGTGACCAAGTGTGTACCTCACAATTATATTGTTTCAGCAGCATTAGTGATGTCTCTTATGTTGGAGTAAGCAACATTTCCCCTGTGCCTTGCACACTTAGCAATATTTTTTTATTCTTCTCTGTGTTCTGCACAAGCGATGGTAAACATCCAAGTACTAAACTTGTAGTTAATGCTGAGGCACTGAACAGAGACAGCTCCTGCTGAGGAAATGTAGTCATCTTGTTTTAGTAATGAGCTTAAAGCATTTCAACATCTGCTCTGAGGGAGAGAAAGTAGTGTGGGGGATTTTGTTTGTTTGCCTGCTTTCAATCAGGAAGAGTAACTTAACTTTGATATAAAACCAAAAAGCTCAGGCGACTGAAACTTCCCTCTATCAAAGAATGATGCATGATTCCTGTGTTTAAAAACTTGCCCTACTTTTAGTACTTTAATTCTAGCATTTGACACCCATCCAGTACAGATTTCGTCTATCTAATACAGGCATGATTGCACTGATTATAGGAAACTAGTCATGCACAGCGTATTTCTTCCATGCTTGGGATGGTGTAGTGACAGATTGGGGCTAATACGGGACTCTGGGCTAATATGGGACTCTGGTCTTGCTTTCTACTTCCCTGCCTGAAGGCTGCATTTCATGGCATACTAAAAAAGCTGTTGATGGTTCCACATGTAATAGGCAGTGGGCTGTGTGAATCTAACAAGATAACTGGGATTTGCTCAGATACCTCCATTTGCTGTTGAGATTCTGCTTGTGCATAGGCTGTGTACGTATTGCCTTCTGCAGCTGTAGGTCTCCGTCAGCAGGTCTTCTATTCTTTCCTCCAGTTTTTGCCAACTGTTTTTGTCAACTGATGTATCTTGAAGCACTCTTTAAATGTGCCTTGGTCTGTGTTCTTCCCAAATCTGGGCCTGTAGGTTGGAGAGGACAATACATGTGCATGTATAGACAAAAATATTCTCTAGAATAAGGAGGATAAAGGTTGGCTGCTTGCTTGAAATCTGTGTGTATGTGCTGCAGGGTGGAGTTCTTTCTGCCTGAAGAGATTCATCCTTTTTAGTTGCAGTAGGTAGCAGGAATTGTTGGACATGAAAAAAGAAACTTTTTTTTTGGTCATGCCTCTGGAGTTTGGAGTAATCTGCAAGAAATGTTGCTAGTACACTGCTCGTATTTTGTTCTCTTAGGCAATGTTTGGGGAAATTTAGCACACATTTCATCATACAGTCTAATTGCTTTGGAGATTAAGGGATGATCAGTGGCTGGGCCACTTGTAGTAGAGCATTCAAGGCTTTCCTTTGGCAGTTAAAAAAGGTGTCAGACAGGTGATGCGCTCAAACGGCTGAATGTTCTCTAGTGCAACATCTGAAAGGGACAGAGGAGTGTTAATTCTTTGCCTCGAGCAATTTTTTTGCTCCCCACTTCTACAATGTTACTGACATTTCAGAGGCCTAACCTATTCTGAGTGTTGGCTCTTGAGGTAATCCATTGTTTAAGAAAATGTTCTCTGTAGCTGTTGGGTGCCTAGGAGATACTGAATATGAAGTTAAAGTTTTGCTGGCATCGTACTGCAGCTGAACAGATAGGCAAGTGTCAGCCAAAAAAAACCTACGTGCAGGAAAAAGCTTCTCTTGAGTGAAGACCTTGAGTGAAATCTAAAAAAGGAAGAAAAGTTAGGCAGATGGGGCTGGTATGGCAGTGCGATGCTTACACTGGGGCAAGCAGAAAGAGGCATTTAAATACAGAGGGAGATCTTGGGAGTGCTCTTGAAATCAAGAGAATTTTTTGCTAGCTCTTATGTCAGTAGTACATGTTTTGGCTGTGTTCGAGGTACAGAAAATGTTACCTAGTTTAGGCTTTCAATGAAGATGTGTCTGCAGAAGAATGCATGAGTTCTGGCATAAGGCGATTACATCAACTGACCCACTGACAGAAAGCAATATTCCTCTGCACCACTTCCCTTCTGTGTAGCAAATGGGAAATCATACTTTCCCTTTTCAGAGGCAGTGGAGGTGTAAGTTATTAGCATAAATTATCTTAATGCAATTTCTAGACAATGCTCTTAAGAAACTTTCTTCTGTACTTATATATCTCCTGCAAGTGTAGGGTTTGCTGTAACACAGCAGAATATTGATGTGTCTAATCTTGCACTAGGCATCTGGCAGCAGCCATTAGCTAGTGCTCAGGAGACAGGTAAAAATAGATTAAAATTCACCCTGTAAGTAGTCCAGTGCTTTGTTACACAGGAGGTAAAAATGCTTTTATATGCTCGAAGCAAGTTGAGCTAATCTTCTTGCAATTCATGGCCTAGTTAGCGTATCTGCAAATATTACTTCTGCTAAACTGTGAATGTAGTTAACTAACCTTTGCTTAAGAAATCCATAACTACTTGTTCTGAACAGATTTCTTCTGTGTCCTCAGAGACCAATTGCTTTGAACTCCTGTCTGCTCCCTTGTCTATTTTCCTCTGTGTTTCATGAATACCATACCTACTTTCCCTTACATTTCTTTATCCCACCCCAAATGTAGCATTTTTGGAAGCAGACTATTCCCAATTTTGTGATATTCAGTCCCTTTTCTCACCCAGTGTCTTTGTAAATGAATCATAGTGTGCTCTGGGAAGGGAAGAATGGATTCTTCTGCTGCTTCATTCATACAAAAGAATGTCAGTCCTGGCTGACTGTTAGTGTGATGAAAATGACTGATCATTTTGTAGTGACATAATTATTTGTAGCACTTCATGACTGATGTTTTATTTCAAATTTTTAATTACATCAAAGGTCCCCATTCCCAGTATGGGAGAACTTAGCTTGCTAAATACTTAAGAATCTGAAGCTTGTAGACACATAAAGATGCTTTTCCTCACAAATGGAGATTCTAACAGAATACTTAAGGATACTGATTTTCTTAATCATTTACTAATAATGGATACCCTGTTCTTGCAAAATCCCTAGTAAAAACTAGTTCCAGTGGGAGTACTCTGAGTAAATGCAGTAAGAATAAAGTTGAAGAAATTATTGAAAACCACATTACTTGAATTTCTTTTTAGCTGAGGTTGAAAAATTTTGCTTTTCTTTAGGCAAGGTTAAGGGATGGAGTATGGAATGCATGCTTTTAGTCCAATAAACTTAAGCATGTAGTTTACAACCAGTTCATGTGTTGGTGCTGAAAGAGCGCAGTGAGTCTCCTGCAGGAGAGATGCACTATGCTTATAACATAAGTATATATGCTAAAGCAATAAAAGACTTCATGACTTTGTTTTCTCTTTGTTTCTACCTTTTGCATGTTTAGACTGACCAAACAGATCTGAAGATGTACTGAGGGGGTTTTGATATCCCAATTTTGTAATAGATTAATACTTAAGGAAGCATGCAACTGTATGTCTTGAGACTTAATGTAAAAGCATTGGATCTGCATGCACATGTTTTTAACTTGATTGCAGATGCACTGACCCCAAACTTATCTTGATTTGCCTGCCCTGGGATTACCTGGACATGTCTCAGTTCCTCAGTTCCTTGCTGTTACAGACCCTCTGCTATTGCTCTCAGCCCGTGGATTCCCAGCTTTGTGTCCCAAAGGCTAAAATGCAATCCTGTGAATCAGAGCTAAATACAATTTTTAAAAATCAAGATGATGCGTCATATAATCATGTACAATCTTCATATTTCTTCTCCAGGAACATGTGTCTGTTCAAAGGTCTCTGGGTTTTGTAAAGCAAGCATGACTTGTACTTAAGAGTTTGTTGAACTTGATCTTGGCTCTGCCCTCACAATTTTTGGCCCTGCAAGGCTGTTTGGGGGTGCCTGTATGTCAAGTTAAATGTAGTAAGTATATCTGACCCCTACGTGGTGCTGGGAAAGAAGGAAGGGCTGAACACAAGCAGCCAGATAGTAGCTTCTGATTTCAGGTACATGTCTATTATGTGATTGATGTCATTCCTACTACCCTTTTTTTTTTTTTGGTGAGTAGTGAGTAAAGCCAGTAATGTAGATATTTAATTGCTCAATCTGTAAAGCAGATGAAGCTGCATAATTGGTGTTAAAAGTATTTAGTTCAATGTTGGCAGAGATGTCAAGGTAAGTGTTTGTATTCTAGCACAGAAGTAAAAGACTGGGTTCCTGCAGCAGTATCTGAATGCACAGCTCTATGTGTGGCTCTAGTTAAAGTCTGATATTTTTCTTTTTTTTTCCTTTGTTATAGTCAGTGAATTTGACTCTATCCTAACCTTGCTTGTCATTAGACTTCCAGAGCAGCTTATTCATGAGAGTTTGAGGCAGATGATGTAGGACTGGGTGGGGAACACTGATCAAATGTTCCTTTGTAAACTGGCAGAAGAGTTTTAGTTATTGGGAAAAACCTGCCCTTATTTGTATGTTGCTGCTGCTATGAAAATAAACTGTGGCTTTTTGAGCATGAAACAGGAAAAAATGATGCGCTTTGCACATTGGCTATTTGTTCTTAACTGGTTCTGTGAAGAGCAGTATATTATTTAACAGTAACATCTTTCAGAAGGTGATAACAAAGTTTCCCGAATTAGGTAACATGCATATTTTAACCCCAGTTCGAGGAGAATCGAACTGAACAGCAGCATAAGTCACGCTCTCTGCAGCTGGAATTGTGCAATGTGTCGTGCCTGTTTGCAGTAAGGTTGCAATAGGCTGTGAGAACTAAAGGAGGAGGAAATGGTACCTGACCAGAAACAGGCTTCATAGTAAGGAAATAAAGCAAGAGATGAGTAGGATGATTCTTTTTAAGACTGGAGTGGTATTGGGCTTGGTAAACTTGAGATACCCTTCTACCGAGATATCATGAATTAGGGAAAACAATTGCCAGCCTAGTATGTGGGC
The DNA here is from genome assembly GCF_000703405.1 of Apaloderma vittatum. NCBI lineage: Eukaryota > Metazoa > Chordata > Aves > Trogoniformes > Trogonidae > Apaloderma > Apaloderma vittatum. Next base: position 88 of record NW_009697493.1, on the reverse strand, counting down.
TTTTGGTTTTATTTATTTATATATTTCCTCTTCCACACCGCCCCCGTACCCGTTCCTCCCCTGGTAGGCACACACCGGGGCTCCTGCG
>NW_009697492.1:23214-52782 GCF_000703405.1 Apaloderma vittatum | reverse complement strand
CTGTTTCTTGTGGGCTTTGCGTGTGAGGAGAACGCCAAACACCCAAAGAGAAACGGTTTGTTTCGTTTCAGGCGCGTTTATAGCTTTAGGTCACCTAAATGCTCCGGAAAACGGGGGCTCCTGCAGTCTTACCATCCCCAGCTGGAGACCAGCAGGACACAGAGCGGGTGCTCCGGTAGGTCAGGTCGCATTTGGAGCCCCGCTATCGCACATTCCCTTCATGCATTTTGAAAATACAGCTAGTTTGTATTTGCAAAATACTACATCAATTAAAAGATCTAGAGGGTGCATGCAAGTGCAAGGTAGAGTTCTTATACTGGAAAACAATACATCAAGATTTATGAGCAGGATCATGTGTAATGAAGGCTAATTTGTAAAGATGGATTCCCCTGCCACATCCTACAGCACTGTTAAGAGCTTGGTGACCTTGCCTAGGGCACTGTGACATGCTGGTATTGTCTAATACAGAAGTAAATAGTGTATGATACAGGTCTTTAAACTGTGTCTACAGCACATTAGTTCTTATGAGCATACAATTAAAGTAACAGATAAAAAAATGCATAGTGTTTTGTTTAAAAAGTAAATCTAAAGTGAGTAGATTCAATAATGAGTTACTAAACCAGCTACTTCTGTAGTGTTACGATTACCCAAAATATTAATCTGTCTTACAATGTAATCTACTTATTCCTTTATTAATAGCAGATGCCAGCAAACATTCAGCAAGGATACTGTTGGCTACTTTTTTCTTTTTTGGTCAAAGACAACTATTGCTTGATTGAGCAAAGGACCTGGGCATGCTGCCATGAAGCTGTAGCCAACTTCTTAAAGCAACTGGGTATTAAAATTGATGGAGTCAGACTTTTTATTTAAGGTGGATAGAATACTAATGTCCTGGGTTTATGCACTTCCATAATTTAAGTGCTAGTCGTAATATGCTGGTGAGATGCTGATACACATGCCTTTTAATTAAATGAGTTATCTAACGATCTAACAAAATGTGTACAAATAACATCTGTTGATTCCAGAGATGTTCTCTTGTTCTGATACTTTTATGTCTGGCATTTTTGTCCTTGTTTTTATATTTATTTGTCCTTCTAGCCCCCGTAGCTGCAGTGCATATTCCTATGCCTCTTCTTCCAGCTTTTGTTAATGAGAAGGCAAGGAATTTAAGCTGATCTACATGTGTCACCGTTTGCTGGTTGCCAGACCAGCTTCCTGTCCATCGCAACAGGTCTGACCCCAGTCAGGTAGACAGTTGTACAAATTCTCTTTTTTTCCTTAAAGTTGGCATTGTAGTTCATCCCTAACTGACAGTCAGAGCACTAGTGTAACTGGTAACCAGTATCTAAGAACAATGACTGAAACAAAACACAGTTTTAATCATCAGTGTCTTGTCATATTCCAGTCACTGAGCCAAATAAAGACCTGTGGTTAAATTATCATTGTGATGGTTTTGCAGGCACTTACACAGTTACTTTTTTGGCCTGCTTTACTTCTTTATGTATTTGTTAAGTTTTCAGACACCAGTTACCCAACATACACCTCTAAAGAAAATGAGCACAAGGCAACTTAATTCATAAAAATTACGTACTTATTCGGGGTTGAATGAGATGCTGGGAGTTCTCTAGTGCAGCCTCTAGCTCAGAGCAGTATCAACTCTGGGAGCAGGGCAGGTTGCTCAGGGCTTTCCGTGGTGCTCTTTGGGAAGAGTTTCTGCCCTGATCTCCATGTGCTGGAGCAGAGAGCAGCAACGCACGGTCAGGCAGCGGGTGTGTGAGCTGGAGCAAGGGGCTAAACTTTGGCTAGAGCAAGGAGAGAGCTGAACCTTGGCTCGACTGTTCTCAGAGAGGCAGCCAGCATGGCTGGGTTGCTGTGAAAAGTAAGTTGTGCACTAAAAAGCGGCTACAGTGTGCTCCTTCCCTCCCTCCCGTGCCCTTTGCAGCAGAGGTGATGAGCAGCAGCCCAGCTCTCCGCGTGCTCCAGGGACAGGGCTGCTCTGAACTGTTTCTTATTCAGGACAGATCTGTGGAGCCCAGCAGCTCTTAAGTCACTCTTTCTGATTCACTGACCAGGATTTGTTTTTTGAACAATGACGGTACCCACTGTGGTGCCACAAGCCGCAGCCTTAGTTTTTCTGTGCTTTTCATAATTTTTGCGGTGTTTTACACTCTTTTGTGTTTCCATTGTGCTTATGGTTTAAGTTGGGATTCACGAACTGATTGGGAAATCCTTTGTTGAGTGAGCACCTATTTTTCTGAGAAGTTGTATAAAATACTGTTGGTTTACTGTAACTCTGAATCACTATGCCATTATTGAAAGCCTTGCTTTAGGAATGTGAGTTATGTAAGTAACAGGCTCTTCAGAAGTGATGACCCCAAGTTGATTCTGAGATCCCTGCCCAAATCATGATCACTTTATCACTGTTACAGTAAAACACAAGTTGAAGTTGTTATATCCAGTCTATGTAGGTGAAGTGTCACCCTCTATTTGGCATTCTTTCAGTTACTATGTACTAGAATAAAATAAAATAAAATAGTAAATAAAAGCTTAAGTTCTGAAATTCACTTGGCAAATTCAAAGTCAGGAAACACCAGAGGTGAGGATGCCTGTTGCTGCCTTGTTGTGCAGCCTTCGCACAGTGTAGGATTGTCTTTTAATGACACAATCACATCCCGCTTTTTTTCACAGAACTTTTCTACCTCATTCCGTGCACAAAGTAATGATCTCCACTGCTGAATCTGTTAACCTAAAGCTTGCTGCACCACAGCCTTCTCTAATCCTGGGCTGAGCAAAGAATTACAAATTCCCTCAAGTGTTCACAAGCATGGTGCCTAGGAGCAGTGTCTTGGATACTTCACACCATTAATGTTTTAATTGTATTCCTAGAAGCTGTGAGGTTACGTTGTTCCCATGTTACAGATAGGAACCAGAGGCACGATGAGATTGAACTCATGAATATTAGTAACTCCTGAGTGCTAGAACTTGAATTTTCTACTTTAATATCCAGATTATGGTTCTTGGTGACTCCTGTCACACAGCACTGGTGGAGATCAGTCTCCAGGATCTAACTGTACTGCACCCAGCGAGTGAGTAACTTGCAGTTTCTTGTGGTGTGGTCAGATTTTGTTTGCAGTGACTTAGTGAAAACCAGACAGAGAAGGATGGAACCGCAGAGGCTCTGTTTGCTTGACATCATCTCAGAAATCTGGGTTTTTTTCCCGTGTGCTGTCTCCTACCCTTTCCTGCATGCCTCTGCAAGAGATGTAGCAGGAATCCTGCAAAAGCTGGCTTAACTGGGTACATGATGCAGGTACATGACTAGACCATTGTCCATCATCAGACAGGATCCTTGGGAAGTGCATGTGCAGGTGAGGTGAAGACTTTGTCCTAGTGCCTGATGGGAGGAGGGCTGAGTTAGCATTAAACAGGTGACTTCATTTCTGAGACTTCCTGAAGTTTGAAAACTTGACTTTGCGATACTAACGTTCTTCTAATAATAGAAAACTTTGTCTCCAATTTCCTCAGTTTAGCTTTGAGCTGTGGTTTAGCAATTCACACAGATCGCTGCTGGGATTTCTGCTCTGTAAGGCTGCCACTGCTGTGTCTGCAGCATAGATACCCTCAGCCTTGTTGCCAAATCTCTTCTCACCTGAGCTTCGTATCCCAGAATATTTTGTGTGTTCTGTGCTCTTAAAGAGATTGTGTCCCCATGTGATTTCTTCTAGCTTTTCAGGTACAATTCCTCATATCTCTTCTTTGATGTCCTCTCTACTGCCTGATTGCAACAGTAGCACAGGATAGGATACGCTTGAGCTCCTCTCAGCCACGGAAGCTCCAGAAGCTTCTTGGAGTGGTTTTAGGGAAGGATCTTGGATGCTGCCACCCTATTTTGGGCTTGGCTGTGCTCTGGGCAAATGGAATTTAGAGGCAAGTTTTCCACCAAGTCTCCAGTAATTTGCTCAGACTGACATTTCAAAGTTTTATAACTTGATCAAGTTTGGACAAATTGTTCGGATGCTAGAGTGACTCTCGAACCTTCGCTGTGAGTTTACAGATTTCTGTTTCAAATGATGAAGCACTCATTTCTCAATCAAGCAGCATGAAAACATACAGTGGGACAACATACTATGGACTAATTTTATCTTAGAAATGAATGACCTGCAGCACCAAACATTGAAACAGAAAATTTTAGTCTTAAAGTAGCCATAATGAAGGTCTTTAAATGGAGAGGCTAAGAAGACCTACTCTTGGATATCCTTAGCAACTACAAGTATCTCTTCAAATGTGACTGAAATGCATTTATGTCAAGAGATGAAACTGAACATTAGCTGAAGTAGCGTAGAAAATGGAGAATAATTTATCCAGCAGAAAGTAATTGCCACATTTAGCATTTGGCAAAGATGTCAAGGCAATGCCCCTTCTCCTCTCAAAAATAACATGTGGTTGGTTTGTGGGTTATTTTGGTTTTACCGGGTGCAAGTGAGCAAGCCTAAGTTTGTAATTGCACCTCTGGCAACGTGATACTCCCTGGCACCAGCTCATCTGTTGATCCCGGGGAAATATGGAAGAGAAAAGTGGATCTTAAAAAACTACTGGTCACAACTAGAACTCTATGATTATTAGCACAGTTTTCTGTTTTGCGTGTATGGAGGTAAGAACAGGCGTATTTCTGGAGGCTAATTAAAGAAGCGCCAAATCTATAGGTGCCTCATAGGTTTTTAATTTTCAGTTCAAATGAAAAATTGTTAAGAAGTTACTTTTGCAAGTTTGTACTCTGCAAAACAAACTCCTTTATTTCTGTTGTGATGTATCCTGAGGTCAGTGTTAGGAGAGCCCATATGGAACATGTACCAGGCTCCCAGGTCCTCAGAGAATCCCTAAGCAAAGGCAGCAGCCCTGCTGTGGGGCCAACCCTGCATCTGCTGCATCTGGATATTATTCTATTACTGAAATTTCTTCTTAATTAAGACTGTTGTGTACAGTGCAAATGAGGCAGGTTAATCTAATTAAAGCCATTCAAGAAAATAGTGGATTTCTTTATAAAATCATTTTGCCAGGTTAGTTTTCACTAGGGAGTGTGGGAGATGTGCAAGTGAAAAAGCTGGTATTTGTTGTGGTCAGTTTGGTGGGCATACTTTTGGTGGGCATACTTTTGCATTCTGTTTTAAAATCACGCACATACATTTTTAGAAAGCCAAGCAGAGACGTTGCAGTCTGTGTCCCCGCCAGTGCACTGGAGAGTACAAGATGCTGATTCTTATGTATGTTGATAAGATGTGTATGTGTAAATTCCCCCCTAACCTGACCCCGTCAGTGAGCAAAGGCTGTCCTTTGTCAAGGAGAAAAGCTATGAAAGATGTTCTTTATTCAGGCTGGAGGGCTTCAGGGAAGAAAGAAAGTGACTTATGAGTGACTCATTTGGTCAGGCATGCCAGGAAATTTTCTGCTCTTGTATCAGTCCTAAAGAGAATGTAGTAGCCAAAAAAGTAGCCAGTGATCTCATAAATTATATTAATTGTGCTATATTTTCTATATTAATGTTACGACGACTTTTTTTTAGGTGAATTTCTTTAAAGCACACAGATGTTCTTCTTTGAATGAACACTATGTCAGTATTTCTTAATTTCTGTCTCCTTCCCTAGACACTCCCTGAAGACCAGCAGTTTGAATCCAAAAAGGGAGCAATGGTGGCAAAATACCACCATTGTTAGTTCTGCTGCTGGCGAGTTCTCATGACCCCCAGCAACAAAAAGTTAATTCCAGAAATACAATTACAAAAATACCAATATGCTTGACCTGCCAAGTATTTCTGTATCAGCACGAGACCGTGGAGGGGGGGTGATGGAGGACTCGCCACTGTCTCCAAGTCCAGAGAAAGATGTAATTTTCTCATACTCAGTCCCATGGCTCCGCTGCTGTTTGCTGTGTAAGATCTGGAGTGATCGTGGGGGAGCAGTAGAGGTTTCTGGGGCGACAACAACATTCATCTTCTGGTTTTACATTTAATACATAAATTCTGTATTTGGCAAGTCCTACCTCCATCAAAGAGAGCTATATCAGAGAGTAATTTCCTAAGAGAAATTCAGTTTGGATTACTTAATTTCCTACCATTATGAGATACAAAACTTTGCTGATAAAATGGGGAATCAGTGCTGGTGACAGAATTGGATACTATTTGAATCAGTTAGCTTCTATTTCATTTAGAAAAAATTCTTGATAGGTGCCCTTCTTTCTGGAGCTTGGCTGCTCATTGATTTCAGTGACACATTAATCTTTAGGAAATACACTTTTCTAGAAAGTTATGGTGTCAGTCATTTTTAAAGTACAACTTTGTTTTTTTTGTTACTGGTTTTGCATGGCTCCTTGAGCATCCACAAGATTCTTTCAGTTCTCAGTAAACAAATATTTCTCTTTATTTCTCTGCACATATACATGGCATCAGTTCATTCCACTTGTACATGTTTCCTGAGTGACTAGAAGAAGGGTGATACATTGTCAATATGCTACACCATGCCTTTATGGAGGATTCCTGCAAGAATTATTGCTGATGTTTGCAGACTGTAATACTGGAAACAAAATGTACTACTGTTTTTCCGGAAGCAGAATATATAATGCAATATTGTGTAAGTTCCTGTATATTTAAATAGATGTGTTTATTGGTACTCATATTGTCCTGATCCATAGGAGCTCATACACACTGACACAAATACTTATTTGTCTGACATGAAATGTAATGACATTTTTCATCCCAAGATTGTTTCTTAATACCAGTCATGGCATATTAAATCAGGTGTCTTCTCAGTTGTTTCCTAATAGGTGTTTTGTATTTATTTGTGTGACCGTAACCCTACAGACCACTTTCAGTATCCCAGCGAAAGTGACTTTATTTATCTGGAACATTGATCTGGAACGTTTATATCTACCATAAACTTTTAGCTGCCAAGTGAACACCATAATAATTCCCATCCATACAGCCTTGTTGGTGGCTGGCCAGTAAATTCCTAAACATGGGAAATTTCTGGACTCAGTAAGGCCCTGGAGACTGGACTCCCACTCTTCTGCTTTCCCAGCTACAGTAGGGTGTGGTGTTTAGTTTCAGGAATCAGTGAAGTCTCAGTTCTGAATTTTATGTTGATCACTTTTTGTTTTGAGTGAAAAAACCCTCTTCAAAAATGCCCCATATTGTCATGGTTTTAAGGATTCTGAGAACTTAGATTACTTAACAATTTGATGTGTGCAATACTTACCCAACAAAGGCCTTATTTCACAGTGGTGGTTTGGTTTGTGTTTGTGTTCTTGTATTTTTTATTTCTTGCATTTCTTGTGAGACAGATGTTCTGTCTTGCTCTTCCTGATTTCTTTTGTTTTTCCGTCATAGCATGGCCAATTCCTGTGCTGCTACATGTCATAATTCCTTTAAAAAACATGTCCTTGAGTCACAATTCATTGAGAAACCTAGCTTTCGCTTCAACTGAAACATTTTAATAGCAAATTTGAAAAGAAAAGCTTGAAAATATGAACTTTGGAGTATGAAAAGACATAAAAAAATGTACTTTGTAAAATGTCATTGTTTTAAGCGAGCCTCAGGATTTTAAAGAAGTGATTCTTGTCTTGCAATTCTTGAAAATTTTGGTTTGGGACTATGATTTTCAATTAATAAAGAAGCTGTGGCAATTTATTTTGATTATTACAGGCCTAAAAGTACAACAGTGTAGGAGATTCCTTGATTGACATTATAGCATCCACTGGAAGACTGCACTTCTATAGCTCCTTTGCACGTCCTGTTTACAGTTCAAAAATGGAAATATTTTGACAATCAGACCGTCCTGGTGCAGCTTATAGCGCAAATAAGCAAAGATTGAATGTGCACAGATATGAGTGCAGCAAGTAGCTACAGTACCAGAAGGGATGAAAAACGCTGGCACTTCATGGCACTTGGTTCCAAAAAGCCTCATACTCCAAAAAATCATGAGGAAAAATTTACATAATAATCAATTTCATGTGAGATACTCTGCCCGTCGTTCCAGTAGAGGGCAGTAATTTACATACAGTAATATCAATTAGTGCAAGTACACAACATGGATCACAGAACACTAGACACAATAACTGATTTTACTAAGATAGGACAATAGTCAAGGCATGCTAAGTCCCTCAAGGATGTCTTACATTCTGTCTTCCATTCTGTGATTTTGCAGAAGGATTTAATCACGTTTAGTTACAATAGAGTTCATGCAAATTGTACTCGTCTCACAGAACTAAATTGCCTCCAGATGCCCCAGCACTACATTCAGAGGTGTGCAACACATGACCCCAGTTCAATGCCATAAAAACCGCAGACTGAGAGACTGTGACACAGCTCTTACATTGCTTGGGTCACTTAAAGCAAGAAAACACACCAAGTAAAGTATATACTCAGCTCCCAAGGTAATCACATGAAGTCCAAAATTATGCAGTGCAGATATTGCCTCTCATCTGCAGGGTGCTTAGTGCAGAGTCCTGAAGTGGCTTCCAGCAATTACTACACTTAGAAATGTAAAAGAAGACCAAAATTCATGAGAATTAAAAAAGAAGTGTTTTAAGCTAGCATGCCAGTCTAAACTGAAATGTATTCTCCTGTATATAGTCAAGTGAATCATATTTCAGTGGATAATTTCATTGAGATACTGCTTTTTTTTCCTGTTGCTGTTGAACAGAAAGTACGTAGAAAACTTTCTGGGGATTTTTTACAGTACCAGCAACATGCTGTAGTACAGTGGAAGAGGAGGCACCTAAACTTACAATCATTGTGTTCCTTTAAACTGTAAGAATGTGATCCCTACTCCATTTTCAGAACACTACCACTTGAAATTTATGCTTTGCTAAAAACTGTTTAGACTGCAAGTATTTCTTTAGCAGCAAGTTAAGTTCACTGACTCCAAAATAGCTTTCTTAATTCTGTCAATACTTAACAAAGTTTACTTGTCACAGATCTAAAATAATGTTGGGATAATCAGTTTCTTCCATTGCTAGAGCTAAATGAATGGCATTGGTGCTCCAAGAACGTAAGCAGCATGTTTTCTAGAGAGCCGGGACTTTTGTCCCAGGCCATGATGAGCAGAAGACACTGAACCTTCACAGGTCTTTTAAAGCAGAAACACTTTAAAAAAACCCAAACAACCCAACAAATAACAAAAACAACAGAACTAGAGTGTTGGTTTTGTTATAGAAAGAATTTGAGGGGAAATTACCTTCAGCACAGAAGCATAGTTCGATTGTTCTTGTATATAGATGTCTAAATCTGAGCTTAGCATTACCTTGAAGTATCTTTATATTTGGTCTTCTGTTGCTATAATTTAAGACAAAATTCAGGGTAACTGCCACCTCCAGAAGGGGGATTGCTTGTAGGAATGTTGAAAAAGTTAAGTCAAAACCAATGTTACAAATCATATAATCATAGAATCATTAAGGCTGGAAAAGATCTTTAAGGTCATCAAGTCCAACCATCAGCCCAACACCACCATGACCATTGAAAATACTGAAAAATTACACTTGTCATTATAAAAAAAACCAAAAAGGTTCCTAAAGATTCAGGAACCTCCTGCATTGATTCATAGCTTGGACTTCCCTGAAGTGTGCTGCTTACAGAAGTAATTTTATTTTGGATTCACTGCATGGAGTGAGGACCTGAGTATTTTTCCCAACTTTTAGATTACTTTCAATGTGCCTCATATTCATCTGGTAAATGCACTTCTCTTTCCCCATCCCAGTCCCATTCCTCCTGATCTGAATGACATGCTGCTTCATAGCTTATGCAAAATAATGCTGTAGTAAATTTTTTGAGACTGAGTCATTTGTGTGTCAGTTAACTGCTGAAAGAACATGCAATTAGCATCCCATGGTCTTGCTCACTTGAAGAGGTCTCATTCATATAAGGACAGATTTTATGTAAAAAAATCAATTTTACAAGGAGATTACAACCATGGGATTTGTAGTAAGAAAGAAACTTTTTTTAAAAGGTTGGAAAGACCACAGCTGAGAATGCACCCATTAATAGACTCAAACAGATGGATTCTGACAAGTCCGTGAACTAGTCACACTCTTTTTTAGCAAATATTTTGCAGCAATCCCAACTTGAAAATGCTACTTTGGAAACAAATATGGAACTATCTGTCTCCAGGCACAAAACAAAAGAGTAATGAGTGACTTAAAAATATTGTGGGTTGAGTATGCATATGATAGTCACTTGAAATTTAGGAGGGAGTGCTTTTAGTGGAGAATAGTTATGCCTTGATGCAATAAATGTTTTGAATTATAAATCAAGTCAGAGGGAGGATTTTCATCAAAGGCTGGCACTGGATTTTCAGGAAACAAAAATATTTTCCATTTCTGGAAGTCACTATCTGAGAGAAGGTAAATGTGCTTCTTCAGAATAGCTCTCAAAATAGCAGAAATAGAAGAAAATATGGGTATAGGAGAAGACATAGAAATAGAAGAAAATACAATGCAATATGGGCAAGCACTAGATTTGTTGATAGTTAAGAAAAAACTGATGGGAAGACTGCTGTGTAATAGTATGACTAATGACTCGGGTCATATACTACATTCAAGTAAAACCAATGCATGGCACATTATTTCTCTTCACTTTTTAAACTTTAAATGTAGCTTCGCAACTTTACTGCACATCCCTGTATTTCTGGTGTCATAGGAAGGTAAAAATGACAGCTGATCCTTCTTTCCTGCATTATTTATTACTTAATCCACCTTTATCTTATGTTCTCTTCCTATTCTCAGTTGTGATTTTCAAAGCCCCATGACAACATTGAGTGCATCAGCTGCCTTTGAACAAACTGGGAAATTATGCAGCCAAAAAGACACAGTCAGCTTTGGAAATGTCAGGAATCACCATTAACATGCATACCCCAAACCAAACACACGTGCATTGAACCTCTACCTGAATTTCTGTGACATGGTGTGGTGTTTGGGTTTTTGCCCCATTTCTTTCTGGGGAAGAACTCTTACAGCTTCACTATCAGTTAAAGATTTGGACCATTTTTTTCCTGCAAGTTACATTAAAGAAAATAAAGAGTAACTTCTCCAAAACACAGCAGAAATGCTCTGAATTCTGATGTATGGATGGATTTATCATTCTTATTTGACTCACTCTGTCACTCCTGAAAGATAAAGAAACCTGGCTTCATAGAGAGTCAGAAGCATTTCATTTTACATCAGTTTGGCAAACGAGGATTTTGGTAATTACAGTTGCTCTCTCTCTATGTGCCTAACAGCTCAAAGTGCTTTTATTTCAGAACAGAACTGATAATTTGATTATGACCTTAATTCAGAAGAGCACTTAAATACTTTCTATATTTAATGGTTAAGTTGACTTACCTGTTTTGTTACATTTAACCTCTAAACCAACAGCATGTTCTTTTAGAAAATATTATCTATTAAATCAGTGTGGTAGGATGCTTGAGTTCCTCACAAATGTGAAGGTATCAGAACACCCTTATTCCTGGCATATAATAAAAGAGAGGACTCTATTCCTAATCTGATTCAAATAGAGATCAAATATATTTCAGAATCTAGGTTAGACATGACACCACCATATAAAATTGACTCTGAAACATCTGTTTCATTTTATAGAAAACCGTAAACATGTGTAATTACGAAACAGCCTAAGCTGTTTCTTTTGAAAGCACCGTAAACAACAGGGACAGCAGGACAAGTGTTATAAAGCCAAGGCATATACATTAATCATGTTGTGGCAGCGTTTTAAAGAACCTATCAAATTCAGAGGGATTATAAAACATCTGGGTTGAATTCTAGGTAGGAACTACTTTAAATCTCTGGATTCTAGGTCACAATGGAGGCTAAAACACGGGACACTCCCTCGTTCTTTCACTCCTTCGTGTTGGTTTCTCTTACGGGAGGATCACGGCTTTTAGAAGGCTGGAACCATTCTCTCTTCTTTTATGGAAAGCATCAATTGGTGCAGTCATTAGGGATCTTGAAACTGGGAGGAAGTTTGTTGCTGTGACAGATCGGGCAACATATGGAAGGAAGTAAGATGTTCTCTGGAGACAGATTAAGTTTTTGCCAAGGCATTTTATTGAAATTTTGGAAAATAAACAGGTCATTAATTGGATCCAGATTTAGCTACTGCAAATTCTGCAAAGATGTTGCAAACCAGATGCTTTCCTCTATTTGTTTTTACAACCCTTTCTATTTATGGATGCTCTTATTTAATGACTTATTTCTTTAGTAGAGGGCATTGTTTTGCACTGAAAGTCTCATCTCTCAGTTAGTTTCGCCAGTAGATGCCCGAGTGAAACATACGTGTCCATACAATTTCAGGGGACAAAACAGTCAGCAACAAGATGATAAGTAGGAAAAATCAGTAGGAAGTTGTGGAATACAGTAGTTCTTGTGAAGTTAACGTTTAGTTCTTCCCTGGGTTCCTCAGCACGTAGCAGTTTTCAGGCTTTCTCTATGCACACCCTGCTAGTGAAATGGCAGAGACAAAGACACTGGTCCCAAGGACAGCACCTGAGACTTGTCTTAGGTGTGAATACAATCCATGTCAGCATTTCCATGGCTTTCCTGAGGTATGTGGCACAGCCGCTGACATACCTGTCAGCCCTATTGAAGAAAAATTTCAGCCTGATCTCCAGATCAAGGCTGGATCCCAAAATGGGAATGTAGCAGCCATGCCAGCTAAGCTTTACTGACTAACAGACATACTTGAGAAAAGAAATCTTCATTTCTGTTTCCACTTAGGTTTCGTTTAGTCCTTGGAGCACAGGCATTATGTTGTGCTCTATCCACACAGTCTTGTTTCATGTTACAAATAATATGCAGGGTGAAAAGCATCTGCCCTGACTTGAAAGCAGGGAGTCTAGTGGGGATGCTTTCTAAAGGATTGAGCTAGTCACACAAGGTCCTTTACAGTCAAGACAGAAATAGGTACCCCTGAAAGCAAGTCCTGTCATCCTGAAAGAGGTGTGTGAGACAAGGAGGATGAATTGCCCTCCAGTGGTGCTTGTTTCTTTCCATAATCCTAGCCAAATGACAGCACCAACAACCTGCCTGCACCTGTTACAGGCAGGGAAAAAAGCCATCTCCTCAGCTGCCACCAGAGTACATTTGATATGGAAATCAGTGAGCCACTAGCACTGCAGAAGTTTAATTTTAGACATTGCTGCTTATAGCATCTCTGGCTTCATTTTAAGGTACCTGTTCAAGAAGGCAAAACAGGAGATGAATTACTTGTGACTTAAGTGGCACTTCAACATACGGTTAAAGTTACATGTTCCCACAGTAACCAACCAGTGCAGATTCATACAATGGTTTGGGTTGGAAGGCACCTTAAAAATCATCCAGTTCCAATATCACTCCAGTCTTCAGAAAGGGCAAGAAAGGGGACCCTGGCAACTACAGGCTGGTCAGCCTCACCTTCATCCCTGGGAAGATGATGGAGTGGCTCATTCTGAAGGCCACCTCTAATCAATTGGAAGAAAAGAAAGTTATCAGGAGTAGTCAGCATGGATTTACTGAGGGGAAATCTTGCCTGACTAATATGATATCCTTCTACAAAGGTGTGACCAAATGGGTTGATGAAGGGACAGCAGTGGATATCATATACCTCGACTTCAGGAAGGCTTTCAATACTGTCCCCCATAACATCCTGGTAGATAAACTCAAGAAATGTGGGATAGATGATTGGACTGTGAGGTGGATTGCGAACTGGCTCAGCAACAGAGTTCAGAGCATTGTGATCAGCGGCACAGAGTCAAATCAGGGGCCTGTGGCCAGTGGTGTTCCCCAAGGATCAGTGCTGGGTCCAGTTTTGTTCAATATCTTCATCAGTGACCTGGATGAGGGGATAGAATGCACCCTTAGCAAGTTTGCTGAAACTGGGAGGGGTGGCTGACACACCTGAAGGCTGTGCTGCCATCCAACGAGATCTGGACAGGCTGGAGAGCTGGGCAAAGGGGAACCTCATGAAGGTCAGTAAGGACAAGTGTAGAGTCCTGCAGCTGGGGAGGGATAACACCAGGCACCAATACAGCTCTGGAGGCCTGGATTGCTCCCCAGTGCCAACCTAGGCCTGACAGCCCCAGCTTATATCGTACAGCAACAGTTTTGCTCTGAGGACTTTAAACATCACAGGAAGTACCAAGGAGCAGCACGTCCAGTAGGTCTAGGGAGGTTCTCCTGCCTCTCTACTCTGCCCTGATGAGAGCACACCTGGAACAGTGTGTCCAGTTTTGGGCTCCCCAGTTCAGGAGAGACAGGGACCTACTGGAGAGAGTCCAACGGAGAACTACGAGGATGATTGAGGGACTTGAACATCTCTCCTGTGAAGAGAGACTGAGAGAACCGGGGCTGTTTAGCCTTGAAAGGAGATGGCTGAGAGGGGACCTTATCAACGTATGTAAATATCTGAGGAGTCAAGAGGAAGGGGATAATCTCTTTTCAATGGTGGCCAGTAATAGAATAAGGAATAACGGGTTTAAGTTAGAACATAGGAAATTCCACCTCAACATGAGGAGAAACTTCTTTACTGTGAGAGTGACAGAGCACTGGCACAGGCTGCCCAGAGAGGTTGTGGAGTCTCCTTCTCTGGAGACTTTCAAAACCCACCTGGATGCGTTCCTGTGTGGCTGCCCTAGGGGCTCCTGCTCTGGCAGGGGGGGTGGAATAGATGATCTCTAGAGGTCCCTTCCAACCCCAAACATTCTATGATTCTATGATTCTGTGATTCCTCTGTGATTGGCAGGGACACTTCCTATTATAACAAATTGCTCAACTGGGCCTTGAACACTTCCAGGGATGGGGCATCGACAGCTTCTCCGGGCAACCTGTTCCAGTGTCTCATCACCCTTACAGCAGAGAGTTTATTCCTAATATCTAATCTAAATCTACTCACTTTCAGTCTGAAACCCTTACCCCTTGTCCTATCACTGCACTCCCTGATCAAGAGTCCCTCCCCTTCTTTCCTGTAGCTCCCATTTAGTACTGGAAGGCTGCTATAAGATCTCCCCAAAGCTGCCTTCTTTCCAAGCTGAATAACCCCAACTCTTTCAGCCCATCCTCATAGGGAAGGTACTCCAGTCCTCTGATATCTTTGTGGCCCTCCTCTGGATTCACATGAGCAGGTTCATGTCCTTGTGTTGGGGGCCTCAGAGCTGAACACAGCACTGCAGATGGGGTCTCACCAGAGCAGAGCAGAGAGGCAGAATTACCTCCTTTGATCTGCTGGCCATGCTTCTTTTGATGCAGGCCAGGACACAGCTGGCTTTTTGGGCTGCCATTGCACATTGGCAGCTTATGTTGAGCGTTTAATCAGCCAGTGCCCCCAAGCCCTTCTCTGCAGGGCTGCTCTCAATCCACTTGTTGCCCAGCCTATATTTATGCTTGAGGTTGCCCTGACCCAGGTGCAGGACGTTGCACTTGGCCTTGCTGAACTTCCAGAGGTTCACATGGGCCACCCCTCAGGTCTGTCAAGGTCCCTCTGGATGGCATCCCTTCCCTCTAGTGTGTCAACTGCACCACACAGCTCTCTGAGAGTGCACTCAATCTCACTGTCCTTGTCGCCAGCGAAGATGTTCAACAGTGCTGGACCCCTGAGGAACACCACTTGTTACTGGTCTCCACTTGGACATCGAGCCATTGACTGCAACTCTCTGAGTGTGACCATCCAGCCAATTCCTTATCCACCCAGTGGTCCATCCATCAAATCCACGTTTCTCCACTTTAGAGACCTGGATGTCATGCGAGACAGTGTCGAATGCTTTGTACGAGTCCAGATAGATGTCATTTGCTCTTCCTTTATCTGCCAATTCTATAACCTTGTTGTAGAAGGCCAGCAAATTTGCAAGGCCTGATTTGCTCTTTGTGAAGCCTCACAGTCTGTCATCAGTCACCTTCTTTTCCATGTGCTGTAGCATAGTTTTCAGGAGGATCTGTTACATGGTCTTGCTGGGCACAGAGGTGAGACTGATTGGCCTGTAGGTCCCCAGCTCTTTTTTTTTTCTGTTTTTAAAAATGGGGCTCACATTTCCTTGTTTCCAGTCAGTGGGAATTTCACTAGACTGCCACAATTTCTCAAATATGATAGATAATGGCTTAGACACTTCATCTGCCAGTTCCATCAGGACCTGCAGGTGCATCTCGTCAGGTCCCATGGACCTGTGCACCTCCAGTTTCCTGAGAGGGTCTTGAACCTGATCCTCTCCTACCTTGGGCAGTCCTTCATTCTCCCAGTCCCTGCCTTTGCCTTCTGTGACTGTTGGTGTGGCTGGAGAACTTTGCCTTCTGTTACTTGGCTGGTGTGGCTAGAGCACTTGTCAGTGGAGACTGAGGTAAAAAAGTTGTTGAATACCTTAGCCTTGTCCACATCCCAGGTAACTGGGTCTCCCATTTCATTGTGGAGAAGACTTAGTTTTACACAAGTTTTTCTTTTATCACTGATGTACCTCTAGAAGCTATTCTTGTTGCCTTTGATGTCCCTTACCATATTTAATGCTATAAGGGCTTTGGCCTGCTTGGAGAATTTCTGTGCTCCTCCCAGGTTACTTGTCCCTGCTTCTACTCTCTGTAGGTCTCCTTTTTGGGTTTGAGCTTGTCCAGGAGCTCCTTGTTCATCCACACAGACCTCTTGGTGTTTTTGCCTGGCTTCCTCTTTGTCAAGATTTATCACTCTTGAGCCTGGATGATCCTTGAATATTAACCAGCTTTTGTGGGCCCCTCTTCCCTCCAGGACTTTATCCCATGGTACTCCTCCAAGCAGGTTCCTGAAGATACCAAAGTCTGCTCTCCTGAAGTCCAGGGTACAGAGCTTACTATGTACTCTCTTTGCTGCTCTAAAGATCTTGAACTCCACCATTTCATGGCTGCTGTAGCCAAGGCTGCCCTTGAGATTCACATTCCCCACCAGCCCCCTCCCTGTTCATGAGAACAAGGTCTAGCGTAGCACCTCTCCTCATTGGCTCCTCTGTCACTTGGAGGAGGAAGTTATCATCAACACATTGTAGGAACCTCCTGGACTGATAATGCCCAGCTGTGTCTCCAAGAGATACTGGGGTTGTTGAAGTCACCCATGAGGACCAGGGCTTGTGACGATGAGGTTACTCCTATCTGTCTATAGAGTGTACCTGAACCTCACATAAATGCTTTGCTCCATTTCCACTTTATTCTGTGGAGGCAGATTGTCAATTGCACGTCTTCAGAAGACATACAGAATTTATTGTAATAAAAGCTGTGTCATTTTATTTGTGATCCCTGACTGGTTCTACTAATTTAGGCCCAGCCAGCAATGAAGAGCCACAGCTGCTTGCTCTCTCTCCGCCCCAGTGGCATGGGGGAGAGAGTTGGGCAAAAAAAGTAAAACTTGGGGGTTGAGACATTTAAACAGGAGAGAAAAGGAAGGGATATTGATACTAATTCTACTACTAACAACAACAATAATAATAATTAAAAAAAGACACAAACCAACTGATGCACAATACAGTTGTTCGTCACCTGCTGACCAATGCCCAGCCAGTTCCAGAGTTGTGGTGCCCCCCCGGCCAGCTCCCCCAGTTTGTATACTGGGCACGATGTCATATGGCGTAGACTCCCCCTTTGATTCGTTTGGATCCACTGCCCTTGCTGTGTCCCCTTTCAGCTTCTTGTGTGCTCGCAGCCTCCACTAGCAGGGTAGTATGAGAAGCTGAAAAGACCTTGATTTAATATAAACACTGCTTAGCAACAACTAAAAACATCAGTGTGTTATCAACATTATTCTCAATCCAAATCTAAAGCACAGCGCCGTACCAGCCACTAGGAAGAAAATTAACTTTCTTCCAGCTGAAGCCAGGTTTAGCTGAACAACAAGGGCAGCAGCCCTGCGGATTTCATACTGCATGTTTTAAAGTGCATTTTGAGGTTCACTTTTAAGACTACTAGTTAGTTATCCGATGTGTGTATGTTTATTGCACTTGGTACAGCTTCCTCAGTCAGAGCAAAAGTCCACCAGCCCCAGGTATGCTGTTTTTCATGACAGCTGCTAGTGGATACTTAGCTAAGAATGTAAGGGCATGACAAGTTTATGGTATGACCTCTCAGCTTCCAGGTTTCAGTAAATAGTTCTTTGCTGATGTTGTTAACAAGGCTGCCAATTCAGAACAAAGAGGGAGGTTTACGATGTGACTGCACTTCCTAGCTGAGCTACACCTAAGCTGGTGAGACACAGGGTCTGTTTCCCGTCTGTAATCTTCTGGATACGTGTAATCCCTCACATCACAATTGCTATTTTGAAACGGTTTTTTTCAAATCATTCACAGGTGTCACAGCCAGAGTTGCCTCCCTGTCACATGAACTGTCACTAGTCTGAGCAAATTGGGAACAAAGTTTATTTTTAAAGCAATACGGACTTACTAGTGGTTTGAAAGCAAAACATTCAGAACTCCATTTGGTTTTAATTTATCATCTAAAGTATTATGTTTGGTAACATATTAGGAACCAGTGAATATATTATTTGTTATAAGTTCCCCAGGACATAAAAGGAGGAAAAATAAAGACTGAAATCCATGAGTCTCTGGTTCATTCTTCTGCAATCCAAGTACAGAGTACATACAAAGTACTTTGAAGCCAGTTCTAATGTCAGCTACACAAGTACAAACAGGGTAATCAGTGTATTCTAGTTTGGAGTTAAAGACCTCCACAGCAGCAAGGTCTGGAAGCTTTTTTCATGACCCAATTTTGCCTTAATTTTATGTCCTTATAGCTGAGAGCAGCACTCATCTGTCAAAATCTAATTCAATGAGAGGGGGGAAAATAAAAAGGCAAACATAAACAAAATGAACCTTTTTCAGAGGTCAGGTGCAATTCCAGTTCTGCAATTTTTAGTTGCCCAACTTGAGATACTTCAAAGAGGTCTTATGTTCAGACTAAGGAAACCAGCACTCCCAGTAAGTCAGAGCTTTGCAAGTGTCATGGAAAATCGACCCAAGATGAGTAGTTCCTTTTGAAGGTTTTGGCCAAGGAATTTTTCCAGTAAAACTACATTCCATAAACATGGAGCAACACCTTAAGCAGACAATAACAAATGAGGAACACTGTGGGGTTGATTTGAAAGAGAGCTGTATGTTCAGAAAGTGGGACAGGGAGGAAGCCTGGTAGAGGGACGTGGTAGGATGGCAGGGTAAACACAGACGGCACTATTGTCATCACGCTGGAATTGAGACAGTGGAGAAGAAACTCACAACTGGTATGGACCTTATCAGCCAACTCTCCTGGTCTTATTTCGAACAAAGGGGGAATCAACAGAGGAGAAGTCTTGGTAAGAGGTTGCTGGAGGGAGGAGGAGGTGCAAGGGTGTGTGTAGGTGTGCAGGGCTAGAGAGGGGAGAGGTGGAGAAAAAGAGTGTGCTCCGAGGGAGTACAGCTGGTATGGGAGCTGATGCGGGGAGAAGGAGAGAACGTCTGCTGGAGAATAATTCATCCTGCCTGCACTGTTGCAGGTTCTGGGCTCTCTCTGGTCCTTTCTGCTCACTGGAAGCATTTGCCAAAGGCAAACCGGGGGGAAGAAGAGGAGCAGGCTGCCTGCTCTTTCTCAGAAGCAATGTGGTGGCTGGCAAGGGAGCTATGGGAAGCCCTTTCCTGTGCATCCCTCCTGCTATTTGGCAGGCTTCCACTCTGTAAGGAAAAAAAAAAGAATACCTGCAGCTTGTTGGCCAAAATTACTTTATCCAGGGAGACACATCAGCTCTGCAGTGTCTATATAGAGCAGTGCAAGCTGTGAGCAAAAAAAAGGAGTTCAAGAAAGAAATATGAAGTCTGAAAATTGAAAGTTTAAGTTGTGTACAGAGCAGTTAATTGCCGTGAGACAGAAAATTCTCACCAGGGACTTGTCCAATTCGCTTGTCACATTCCTGTTTATATTGTAAACTGTTCCACTGCTGGTTTATTGTGGAAGATCCATCAGGGATTATTGGTTTTGGGTTTTTTTAAAGAAGAATAATAAAAAATTAAATAAATAGTGTTAATGACTTAATATAATTAGTATTATTAACAGTAATTATTAATATAATTAATTTGGTAATAATTATTAATCATTATTAATAATTAATTATGATGATGCTGATGATGTAATATATCACTGTTTGGTACTCCTAGATTTTCTGATATGAAAAAAAATAACTTGGGATTAAAAGCTATGGGTATCACACAGTTTTGAGACATACAGAACGACTAATGTACTGTACAGAGCAATCGATGTAGGTTATGCTAAATTCTAGCTTTGGGTGAGGGATAAGTGGTACACATGTGTTCTGTATTCCCCTTGGCTTCTTTATTTGTGAGGCTGCTGAGTAGACACCAATATGGCTGAAATTATGCAGCAAAGTGTGCGAATGTGTTGGTTGCACTTCCACTGATGTGGTGGGTCAGCCTGCAGGCTGGGCGAGTGACCACATTCGCTGCTCATCCATACTATTTTCTGTGGAGGACCTTTGCTCTCTGGTTCTGGGATGCCCAAGCTGGTAATCTGGGGGGAGGTAAGAAAGCATCGTGTGCACCCTCTTCTCCAGGGCACGGGTAAGCACATACCCAGATGCCATGGGGGTAGCAGAGCTCAGCTTTGGTCTGCATTCAGTGCCCTCACTCGCCCTTGCAGCAACAACATGGGACTTCCACAGGTCAGGCCAGGTGATCCTGCAGTGTACTGGAGGTGCTGGCTGCCACAAGGCTTAATTCAGTTCGCTGTGTTAAGGAGATGGGAGAGGTGGAGGCAGAAAGAGTCATCAGCTTCTGCAGAGGACATCACTCTCAGGAACACCTGCCACCCCACTGTAGCCTAAACTTCCACCATACCTCAGCCAAAACCCAAGCTTTCCTGGGCCTCCAGGAAAGGTGACCAGCAAAGGGATGACTTTGCTGTACCTAGTAGCTGTCTTGGTGATGGCTTGGGGATTGTAGCGGGGGGGAAAAAAAAGGAGAGAGAGAGAGAGAGAGAGAGAGAGAGAGAGATTTTACCTGTGGTGAAAAACATACTTTATATGCATCCTGCAGAATACTTCCTTGTGTGCTAGGCTGCAGTTCAGCCTAGAGTCAAGACCTAGCTTATGGTTAGCGCGTATTTCTCTATAGAGACGCATGTACAAACACTATATGCTTGTTACTCAGTATTTTTAAGATCCGACAACAAGTATTTAATAACATATTGGGAAATCTGTAGCATTCTGCAAGTTTAGGCATTAAGTATCTGATCTGAAGGAGCCCACTACAGGTGTAGGACCATTTCAAAGGATATTAATTTTCTTCTTGTTTCATGCAGTTACATTAGACTTTAGCCTGCCTCCAGTGGACTGATATTGCTTGCAAGGAAAATGAATCTGACTACAAAATTATATTTCCTTTTATATATATATATAGGTACTGAAATAGTTAAGCAAGGCAAAGATTACTTTTATCAGTTAGGGAATTGGTACAGAGACAGGTTATACAAGTTCCCTGAGGTCTTACAGCAAGTCACTGCCACGTAGTCCTATGCTCTAACTATCGTGTCCATCTGTCTCACCGGACCAGAGACTGAAATCATGCAATGAATATGCATTGATTTCAAGGAGCCTGGAGAATGTCATCTTCCCATGCACCAGTCCCATTCTGCTGTGTTTGAAATAGTGTTGCCAGGAGCTGTTCTGTTCTGTCTTGTTGGTTTTTTGTTTTATTTTTACAAAATCTAACTTTGGCATTGTCTCTCTAGCACAGAGAGACAAAAAAACCTTCTCTCAAAACCTGAATACTTTCTCCTTTGCCCATTTCATCACCATGGTACTGGAGTCCTGCTGAAAAAAAAATAAATAGCGAAGCCCTCACATGAAGTCTGTGAAGGCATGAGCCTTCAGCTGAGGTAGGAATGCTTGCCTGTGGTTCAGAGTGACACCAGCAGTAGGGCTGTGTAGGGATTTACAATGTATTTGGATAACATAAAAAACTAAGTTTGTCTAAACACTTTCTTATGTTATCACTGTGTTATCCAAACACTGTGTTAGTGAGACTGGGAGATTAGGATGTGTGCTAGCCCACCACTACTTAAATATATTTGCACAGTTCCTGTGGGTTTAGTTCCTGTGGGTATAGATTTAGCAGATGAAGTTGCACTAAGGGTACAGAAACTACTTTTCGCTTGTTCCTGTCATAATACTCTCTCAATGCTTTGGCAGAGGAGATCTACCACCTGAAATGCTTTTCTCTCTTCTGATTTCTCTTTTGAGCTCTATTTATTGTCCAACTTCTTTTTTTTTAATTTACTGTTGAGAACCACTGTCTTCAGGGACTTCACACTGCAGGGTACTGGCTATTCTTGGCTTACGAAGAGTTCAGCTAAGGCCAGTGGAATCTATATTGATATGCTGGTGTGGTCTGACTGAGAAAAAATGTGATGTTTAAAACTCAACATTAATTAAGACCATAATGCTTAAATTAGAAGTCAGGCACTGAATGAAGCAACCGTCCCCTTCCAATGTCTTTACCCATGCCTGGTCCCTTCTAACCCTCTGAGAGAGCAGAAAGGACAGGAAAGTCATATCCTCTGAGCCCATCATTGTGGCCAGCAGACCACTGGTTTACACTTCACCAGCAGACGTGACAAGAGGGCCCTCAGAGGCTGTGCTCAGGGAAATACTGACTATTCCTCAGGCTCCAGCCACAGACCACAGGAGCAGTTATTTTGATGCATTTATACACTAGAAATGCTTTTAGGTTCTCACTTTTACATAGTCTTCGGAGTGAGTGAAAGCTGGTTAGCTCATGTAAGAATACAGACTGGCCACTCCAGGTCAGACCGCAGCTCCATCCAACCTGGTATCACGTGTCAACCAGCGAGCAGACACAACTATTTTGGGAAAAATGTAGCACGCGAATAAGCATGTAGTCATGCTGTATATGTTATATAGCTCATCTGTGTTCATGTGGTTCAGGGAGGTCGTGAGCCACAAGCTGGAATTTTGTGCTTAATGGTCCTTGCTGAACTTTTCTTCCAGGAATTTGCCTAATATTTTCTTGAAGTCTTCTCTTCTGGCAGCCACAGCATCCTCTAATAATGACTTCTAGTGGTCAACTATAGGAATGTAGTAAAATATTTATGTTTGTTCATTTTGAACCTGCCCCATGATCATTCCACTTACTGCTCCCAGCACTACCAACTAGTGGGCAGACCTTTGTATCAGCAAAATGATGTTTGTTGGTTTGCTCTCAATTACTTTTCTAAAAAAGTTTAAAATGCTCTTTGCTTTTTTTGCCCTTACCAAGCAACTGTATTGGATTTTCATAAACCTATCCAAGTTCTGTTTCCTCAGTGATAATAGCTCCATTAAATCTCATCACTGTACACTGTGCCCTGTGTACCTTCAGGGAGTTTCTTCTCTGGAACGTTTATCAGCATTCAGAAGCTACAGTTTTAATGCCTTCTCAATCAATACTGTAGGAACCTTCAGTGTTTCCAACGAATTTCTGTTCTGACTGCCAGGCTAATTTGGTATCATCATTACATTTTGCCACCTGACTACTCAGTCCCCTTATAAAAATGGTAAGCGGACAAAACAGGTTCCAGTGCTAATCTCTGTGGGAGTCCACTGGGAACCTCACCCCATTGTGAACATAGAATATTTGTTACTACTTCTGTTTCCTGTCTTTAAACAGCCATTAAGCCATAAGTGGCCTTTTCCTTTTTATCACTGATAGCTGATATTCTTCATGGTCTCTTAGTAGAGGATCGTGGAGGAGCCCTTTTCAAATCTCGTACTATTAATTTTGTTTATTCAACTTCCCTGAGCTTCTGTACAGGAGGAATCACTTCAGCTGTCTTGCTATAACCTTCATCATCCTGGCTTTTTGCATGTGTCCTTATTTCTGGAAGTTTGCCTGGGTGCCTGGTGGAGCAGTTACCTCCCTTTTCTCCCCACCATCCTTTGTGTCCATAAACACATTACTGAGCCTGCATATAATTTCTAATTCTCTGCTTAGAGCTGCCTTCTGTGGTTTGTCCAGGCTCCTAATGCTTTTGTAACCAGGAAATACTTTTTATACCGGTACTATTCACAAAACATGTGGCTCTTAAAATGCAAATGGATAATCTTCTGATGCTGGAACGGGGACACTAGAACAGAGGAAAAGGATATGATGTACTATTCAGAAGCCTCTTCTAGTTTGAAGTTTATCAAGGGTCTATAAGTCTGTCTTTCATGCATAAGAGGAAGCCTTGCTTAAGAATACTCATTTTTAAAACTCACTATCAGACAGTAGCATCTGACTTGCCCCCAGAATACATCAGTATTGGGCTTTTCAGTTAAGTGATCCTCTGTTGTAACGCTGTGCAGCTATTAGCCACTTCCATCCTGCTTCCCAGTGGTGTCGAAATCTCACAGAAACTATTTTCCTTTTGCCCCAGTCCGATTCCTGGCAGCCCCAGACGACCTGTGGAGCCTTGGCGCCCCAGCACAGCCTCAGGAAGGCAGCTGAAGTGCCACTGAGCCATAGGGAAACATTTCTGGCTGCTCTGGAGACCCTGCTGTTTCATGCCCTGTATAAATGAGTTTACAGCCTGCAGTAATCCCAGCTCGGCTCTCAAACAAACATCTGTGTTGAAACACAGAACATTTTTCCAAAGGAGGAGGCAGTGAACTTCTGCTTTTAAAAGTCCCAGTCCCTGAGACAGGATCCAAAACACGTGAAGTAAGTGAGACCCTCGTCATAAACACAGCTCTGGGTTCCCCACAAAATGACTTTTTTCTCTTCCTAAATTTGAGTAAGGAGGAATTGCCTGCTGATCACACATGAGCTGCTGTGCAGGCATCTGTAAAGGCAGACAGAGGTAAGAAATGTAAGATGTGTGGATAGGATATGGATACGTGGATAAGACTCGTAATATCCAATATAGGATATATTGCATATATAGGATATTGGAATTTTATCCATAATCCAGCAAACTGAACTATTCCTCTACCTGCAGAATTATAGAAGGTAATCCAGAGATCAACAAGTTTAAAACAGAAGCCTGATTTTTTTTCTTTTCTGTGACTTGAAAACAAGAGTTTCCGGCTTCTTCTAATTACATGTCACTAATGTTAATAACAACTGTGCTCCTCCAGTGGTTAGGAAGCTGTGTTGTTCTCATTGCACCAGCACTTTCAAAGGAAGAGAAGCCATCAAGCTGCCGTTTAATTTTAGATGGGATATAACAAGATAAGCGCAACTAACAATAAAAGGGAAATGGGTCACTGCTGGAAGATGAAGTTGCTGATTACGGTGTGAGAACTGCAGGTTTAATCCAAGCCCAAAGAATTCCATGCCAGGTACGACATCAGGGACCTATCTCACAGTTAATTATGAGGGGTGCGTTATAAGATGTGAGCAAGCAGTGCTGTTAAATATCGGAATGCAAGGGGGAGAGTGCCGTTTTTCTCAATTTAACCTCAACTACCCCACTGCCTACAGCGTGAGTAATGCTCTAAGATCAGGGTGGTGTGTAGAAACTCACGCTGTTGTTTTGCTCAGAAAAGCTGGTCGCAAGTGGATAGTTTGTCTTCAAATATATTTTAGCATTTCTAGAATGTGCTGCGCTGTACTCTTCAGCTGGTTACGCACCCTGCTCTTGGTGAAGTGGAAGCAGATTTCAAGTATTGCCTGTGATACTTCGGTGTATTTGGGTAGCCTTGGGGCAAGTTTTTTCCCTGCAAATAGTTTACTCTTTCTCTCTCACACCAAATGCAATTTCAGAGAGAAAAGGTGGCAGGGAGACATAAAAATCAATGAACAGAAAATGAAGTGTTGCAGTTCTGCCTATGAATGAATACAGAGGACAGTATGCATCCTTGAGCTGACTTTGTCAATTATACCAATACTGCGCATGCGCCAGCAGCGCTGTGCTGTATTGATGAGCCTTTAAGTAATGATCCCTGATCTTTCAGAAAATTTCATTATCCATCAAATCACCGGTTGTTAAATGTGACATGTTAAATGTGACACATTAAATGTGACACGTAGGTATTATGCTATAAATATGCAGGCATTTCTGATTCAGTTAAAAAAATCACTAATTCCAGCTGTGGTTTTATGAAGGAATCGCCATTCCTGCATGGATCAGTCGTGACACTGAAGGTGGGCTTGGGTTTCCATCTCATGGGCTGTGCTGCTGTCGTGGCAGGCAGTGATTTCAGGTGTGTGCTGGAGCTCCCCTTCAGCCTTTGTGGGGAAGCTTTTATTTTAAAGTGCTTTAATGAGCTGCATTAGCATGAAGTTCAATGTTGCTCTATTAACTATTCCAGAAACAGTCTGTAGACTGAGAATGAAATATTAAGTAGCGCTCTTATATAACAGCTTAGGCTTCTGTAGTGCTTTATGTCTGAAAGATTGACGGCCAAAGGGGTTTCCTCATTTGAGTGACGCATTTTTGAAAACAGTGAGTGTCAAGGCAGTCACCAAAGGAGGAGACAGTCATTTTAAAAGTATGCAACAAGGACTACTTCTTTCCTCCACCATGCACAACTTCAAGAGCAGGAGCTTTCAAATGAGCACCGCGAGACCAGTTAACTCTTGTTGTTTCTTGTTTTATTTGACTACTATGCAAGTGCTGGACCGGGGCCAAAGAATTCAGCCTCAGCAGAGGCAGTGCTCGGCTGCGCCAAGCCAGGAGCACCCCTCCAGCTCTGAAGTTGTGTTTGGACCCTCGTGTCTGAGAGGAAGGCAAAGTCATGGGCATGCAACGTAGGGTCCTCATTCTGCCCTTTGTGACCACCAAGATGTGCTGCTGGGGAAGCTGGGAGGGCAGCTCTGTCCTGTCATTTACCCTCTGGCAGGAGTGTGGGAAGGATGGGCAGCCACAGGGGCATTGGGGCTGGGGCTTTGCTCTCTGTTGCAAGCATATAACTGGGGTTGTTGAGGCCTTAATGGACTTTTTCCTTATCAATACCTTGCCCAGGCTCTTGCCTTTTTTTTTTTTTTTATTTCTTTGAGATGGCTTTTGAAACATTACATTTCTACTAAACTGCTTTCTCATCTTTGGAAATGCTGCAAGGAAGAATGCAAAATTCCATTAGCTGGCAAAGTCAATGCATTTTCTAGCAGAAAGCGAAATCCCTATGAAATTTTAAACAGAGTGCTATGAAATGTTAATAGTTGCTTTTTCCACTAGCAATAGCATCTTTTAAGTGGAATTAGATCAAAGAACTGTAGATTAATCAAATAAGAATTTCCCTGCGTGGTGGTAAACGTCTCTTTGGATAAATGCTGTGCACATCCTTGACACTTGTGAGTCTCTGGGATATTTATTCTTCAAAAGACAGCAGCTGAATGACAGACACGCTGACTTGGCAAGCTGGGGTGGGAACGGAAACCATCCCTTCCCTGCTGCTCAGGCTCTCTCCACTTGCACCTGTGTGGAAATCCTGCCTCCCGAATTTGCATAACAAGGCGAGGAGGAGACTGGCCATTCCCAGTCCCTGGCTGCCAGCGACCAGCCCTGTTTGGGAGTACAGATGCTAGTGGTGCCACCTGTTTTGTCTTGAAGTCCCTGATGGGAATCTCAGAGAAGACCATACAGCCACACCTGAAGTTGAAAACAGCAAGTATAGGACTTGCAGGTGCTGTGGATGGTAAGGAGAGGTGATGGAGGCTTTCAGTCTACAGCATTCATTTTAAATTTCTAGTACCCAAAACTATAATTTTACATTTTATGGCACTGCTCAAGTCCCATGTCAATTAGGAATAAAATCACAGAATCACAGAATGCTAGAAGTTGGAAGGGACCTCAAAAGATCATAGAGTCCAACCGCCCTGCCAGAGCAGAATCATCTAGAGTATGTGACACAAGAACACGTCCAGGCGAGTTTTGAATGCCTCCAGAGAAGGGGACTTTGCAATTCATAAGGTGTAATGACAACAGATTGCACTGCAGTTAAATCCTGCCCTAAAGAGTTTGCACAGAGTGAAATTTTAGTGAATAATTGTGAATGAGACAACTGTCCTCTCCTTCCTTCACGTTTAGGTGACTACCTCAGCCATTGCAAGGTAGCCTGACCCTGTCCTTTGCGAGTAGGCAAATCCCAGGCGATGCCACCCCATGGTCCTGCCCTGTTGGGCAGCCGCCTCTAGAGATGGGCTGGAGATGGGAGAGCTCTGTTGTGTGCAGTCATGTCATGACATATTGTTGGCCTCAGGGCCAGAGAACAGGATGAAGGCAATAGTGTGACCACAGGTAGGAGTCAAAGTGGGGTCTGGGGAGGTCAGGATCCCCCATGGGCTGGGATACGGGTTGAGCTGCTTCCTCCAGGGGTTTGCAGCCACTCTACCAGCGCTGTTGTCTCCCCGTTTCCCAGCTTGATACTGGCCTCATGGGAAGGGGCACGGATTTAGGGGGGTGGCAGCATGGTTCCTGAGCTGCGCAGGATCCGTACTGGCTGGCCGCCCACTGCCTCACCTCTGCCTTCCTCTGCCCTGCTGCCTGCACATGGGTTTTGGCAGGAACCCGTTCAGCCAGGTGGATGAAAGAGCTTTCTGAATTGCTCTCATTTCTAGTTTTGTGGTACCGTGAAGCTGATCTGCAGGGCTGTGAAATTGCTTCCCATGGGCCAGTGATGCTTGTGTCAGAAAGTGTCTTGGTCACAAAGCTCCCTGGCAAGAGCTCTGCTCCCTTAGAAAGCAGCTCATGCTAGAGGTGTATTAAACCAAAAACTTGGTATTTTAAAATGTAATGGAAAATTATTTGACTGGCACACTAAAAGGGCATTTTCAGTATATTTTTACACAGATTCGCTTACTGATAAAAAATGGCAATAATAAACTAAAGAAATAGCACATTTTGCAAACTCAGTGGTTGATACGTAAGACCGAATGAAAATAGATGCCCCTCTGGCTGTTAAAAACCCCAAAAGATATTATGGTGAGGAACCTTAAGAACAGACAACCTCTACATCCCCTTCCCCTTTTCCAGGCTGTGACCAGTTCTTGCTAGCATTAATATTAGGGACTCCTGTGTTTTGTTTACTGCCGAGTGCCTGCTGCTAGGCGTTGTTATTTTTTTTATCCCAAGGGCTTCATTTGTTCCAGCGCTCATTGTACTGTGCGGTTTGGGGGATTCAGGCAGCCCTTCCGTAAACGGACTTTTTCTTGTCTGGCAGGAGTGTGATTTTTAGAAAAATAGCGAGGGCATCTCTTTCAGAGACGAGTCGGCAGCTGGGCGGTGGGAAGCAGAGGAGTAGAAAGGTTTTCTGCAGCCCTGCATACTCTAGAGCAGGCGTTCTCGAGTGTCTTCAACTTTTTTCTCGCTTGCTTTCGAAGGGTCCCGGTGCCCTCCTCAGTGCTGGGTAAGCTCGGTGGGCCCGGGGGGGCTTAGAAAAATAGCGAGGGCATCTCTTTCAGAGACGAGTCGGCAGCTGGGCGGTGGGAAGCAGAGGAGTAGAAAGGTTTTCTGCAGCCCTGCATACTCTAGAGCAGGCGTTCTCGAGTGTCTTCAACTTTTTTCTCGCTTGCTTTCGAAGGGTCCCGGTGCCCTCCTCAGTGCTGGGTAAGCTCGGTGGGCCCGGGGGGGCGCGGGGCCGCCGGCGCTGGG
>NW_009697492.1:10834-23190 GCF_000703405.1 Apaloderma vittatum | reverse complement strand
GAAGGCTGCGCTTCCACAAGCCGGACTCGGAGCGATTGGCCCGTGAGGATCATGTGGGAGAAGCAGGAATCCTGAGTTGTAGCTTTTGGCAGTCCTTTCTCTTTTAAAGCGCTTGCTCTTTTCGGCTCCCTAGGGCTTGTTTCCTCCCTCCTTTCATTACACTGATTAGAAGCTGGAGTAGCCACAGCGGAGACGGAGGGTGTGAGTTTAAAGGAGCAGAGATGTTGAAGCAGGTGCCCAGGAGTTCGGGCACCGGCTGCTATTTCCTAAACTCGGTGTCACCTGAGGGCCAGGACATGTACTTGCGATTCGATCAAACTGCCAGGCGCCCTCCCTACAGGATGAGCCGGATACTCGCCCGTCACCAGCTCCTGACAAAAATTCAACAAGGTGAGTCACTGGCAGAAGGGCTCCTTAGCTTGGTGTTGTTGCAGAGTCTGCAGGTCCCCTCTTTGGCAGAGGACAGGTTTTAATGCCTCCTGTTTCAGGCTCTTTTCCTGTCTCTGTTCTGAACTAATTTGTCAGAACTAATTCTGAACTGGAGTCAGAGTTTGAAATTGTTATTCATACCTTTCTGTTTTACATGTGCACACGTATGCTGAGAACCAAGAGACGATCACTAGTGCATGATTAGCTATTTAACTAAATTACCTTTTAATCATAAACTATGCAGTAGCTTAGGTGCTGAAGTTCATCTTCTCTGACTGGCAGAAAAGTTACTGGCATCAGGGCATCTGCTACGATTGCTACAGGCAAAACCTGCCTGTGTCAAAGCACAGAGAAAGAATAGGTGATCATCCAGGTAAAAACAAAGCAGAAGTCCAGAGTGGCTGGAAGAAGGCAGCTGGGATAACATACTTCGGACACAAGCATGTGTAACTGTCAGAGGATTAGAAAACTTGTCACATGTCCTTAGAAATAAGTGCTGACTTGGCTTTCTGCAGCTGCTTCTGCAGTTATCTGGGCAGTCATTACAAATGTATTGATTTTATATTTCTGAATACATATCTCTACAGCACTGAAGCTAAATGCAAGTTGGCCTCAGAACAAATTCTTTGGCCTGTGCATGCAATATAAAATCATCTGCAGAATCGTTAATGTGAAGATAAAAAAGTAAAAGCAAACTGTACCGACTTTTCCAAATTAAAAAGTGTATCAATACATATTTTTGTATTGATCATATTTTGTGTAGCATCCTGTTTCCAAAAATACAAGTTTTACAAGTGAATATAGTCCTACATGCAGATAAAAGAGTATGTCATATATTTGCCATGAAAAAAAAAACAAACAAAAAAATCCTGAAGATAAGTGACTTTCTTAACAGGTTGCAAAAATGTTTTTGATTCTGCTAAACAAAGAGCAGGCATAGAGTTAACATTGTTTATTTTTGTGTCTGGCAAATACCACAGAAGTAGGTGTGAGCTTCTGACCAGCAAGGTTTAAATGGAATGGCTATTTCTGTGTGTTGCTTTCCAGTAAGATTCGTTATATCCGTAGCTGTCAAACTCTGGCAGAAGTGCAGGGATATAGTGATGAAACTTTTATTGCTTTATAAAGAAAACAATACATAGTTCTTTGGCCAGCTTTTGAAAAAAGATGAAAAAGATAGTTTCTGTGGCAATTAGGAAAACGCAGTTGTTTGCAAGGCTGTCTCAGGAACTGGTTGTATTTGAAGGATACTGGTCCTCACTGAGGCTCTAATTTCAGGAAGGATATTATGTCATTTGGTGTACCCGGCGTACAGCCTGGATTGAATGGAAAGAAAGGGTAATTTATTTCAATTAAGGTTTATTTGAAAATGTTTTGAGTGCAGTGCTAGTACCAACTGAATTTTCAAGCAGCAGCTGCAGGTGAGATGGATTAACACACCTCCTCTACCTGTCACGGTGCAGTTTAATGTACCCTCTTGCAGCCCGTAACCCATCAGCTCTCCGGGACAGCCAGGTCTGCCAAAGCCATCTAGCAGTGCCAAGGCTTTTGGGAGGCTGGGTGGTGGGACAGGGAGGAGCTTCCCAGTTGTAACTTTTCTTCCTGCAGCTTGTGCGCAGATGGTCAGTCTGTGGTGAGTGACCTCTGCTCCCCTGCCCCAGCTTTCCACCCTGCCCTGCGCAGACCTGGGGGGAATGATATTTCTGCAGCACCTTGATGATGTGATATGTGTTACAGTTCAGTAGGTGAAATATTTGTGTGTTTCTGATCGCCAAGAATACCTTGTTGCTTTGTTCACGTCTTTTATTGATGGAAAACTGGGGACAGAGGCTGCTGCTGGTTAAGTGTCGGCTCAATAACAGTAGTGAAATTCTGTGTGCAAATAGGCCCTGTCTGTGTACGAGCCAATATGTAGGAATACATGCGTAGCGCAAAACCATAGGCAAGGTACACATTTTTTTCCACAGTGCCCCTAGTAATGACTAATAATTTTGATTAAAATAGCTATGTTAGCAAGACCAAAAAAGCTAAGTCTGGCTAGTATAACTCAACCTGAAAGCTCCAGTTTACAGTCTGGATGAAAACCCTAGACCCATCAGTCACTCATGAGACTTTCACCAGGTTTCACTGAGTCAGCATGTCACCTCTGTGCTTGCCTTCTTCAGACTGTGAGCAGTGTGAGGATGCTGAAGTCAGTCCCAGTCCCAGTCCCAGTCCCAGTCTCAGTCCCAGTCCCTGAGGGTACTGGAAGAGTACTGTAATATGTTATCAGCCTGTCCCTTCAGAGGTGAGTTTTACCCCTTTGGCAAGTAGGATCCATTACTAATGGAGTGCCACAGAGCAACTTATCAAGAATGTATTGAAAAGTAAATCAGGAGATGCAAAGACAACCAAAGTTTGCTTTCAGTCACGCAATTGAGTAAAGCATGTCAGTCAGTATTTAGTATCTTTAAATTTGTATGTCCTTGAATCATACATTTGAAGGGCATTAAGACAACGTATTTGAACCCTGCTGCCTCAATTCTTGTGTTAGCACCTCCCCAGTCTAATCATTTTAATTATAGCTTATGTTTAGGAAAACATCCAGCCTGCATTTTTATATTGCTGAAGCAGTGAATCCTGCCTGGTTAATTGCTTTGCTGAAAACAGATCTGCCACATGTTTAAGTGCTAAAGTGCCTTGAGGCATGTTTGAATACCTGCTTTTTACTTCTTGTGCAGATATTTTTCATTTGCTGGTTTTCAGGCCTCAGAGGGACCCACAGTAGGAAACACTGTAGTTTTTACATCAGGAATATTTTTCCTTGGTGAAAGGCATGATTTACAAAATCACGATATGTCCAGTTCACAATGTATAAAACAGTCAAAGCTTGCATTCCAGGACAGGAACCTGGTTCACTAATGCACTGTAGTGCAGAGTGTTGCATATAGGACTAACTTTTAGGTCAGTAACTGCATCTGCTATTCGAAAATCATATTGTGCAGTACATCTTTTCTTCCTCCTTTAAAAACACATTTACTAAAGAAGCCTTCCTTTGTATTTTTCTTTGGTGTTAGTTAAAAATAAACTAAATGAATCATTAGAGGAATTACGCTATTTAATCATTTCTAAAAAGAAAACCACTACAAGGCAAATGAAAGGAACTAGACTGTTATTTTAATCAGATCATACTTTGAAAATCCTAAATATTTGGGTTTTGTACATATACCATCGACTCCTTGAGGCAGAATTATGTGGTGGCCTGTGAATGTGAGTAGTAATTATCTGTCTGATATTAAATAGGTATTTTCAAAATGTGATCTTTTGATGATTCCCTTTCCCCCATAAGCCCGTTAGTTTCCACGCTAAAGGGGGCACATGCCTCAGCGTAAAGGAACGGGGTGTAGCATGCTTGGTCTGAGGTATTTATTCAAAATGTTTATGCAGTAACTGCATGAGAATTCATTAATGATTAGTCATGTTCTCTTTAAATAAATAAGGTGGTGACTTTCAAGAAGTTATATTGCATGAGTCACAAAGTAGTTATTTCTTTCACAGTACATGGCTAAATTCAGTGCAGAACAGGAAAATATAAAAAGTAGCTGTAGGTAAAAAGTAATGAAAAATTAAGGTCATGCTCTGAAAATGTTAAATTGAAATCATTGATTGTGCAGCACAAGTAGAGTGTAAGTCAAGGTGAATGAAGCCGTATCTGCCCCAGCCCAGCTGGTAAAGAAATCACTGGTAAAGAAATGTCCCCAGTCATCTACAGCAGAATTTGATTCTTAGACTGCACTTTTACTAAAGAAATAATATGAAGAAACAAATGAAAACTACGATGAATTCCTGTTCTAAATGAGTAAATTCCTGCCAACAGTGAGTAATGCTCTGTGATTTGTCTCAGTTATGTCCACAGGCAGGAGCACTTGACGAGAATTGTTCAATGAGCAATCTCAAAGCAGATTTTAACTTCTCAAGACAAACTTGGTTCAACACTCAGCAGATATTTTATACTTTTATATGATGCAAGTTCAGTTTTGATCTTTTATGAACACTGTTACCTGTGTCACCTGCATGTTTCTGGTTTGAGTGAATGTTAGAGGTAATAAACAAATGCACTTTTCTGTCTGTAATCTTCCCTTTGGAGCTAGTTCAGCGTGTTCAATTCTTCTCTTTTCTAAGCGTGAATACAGTTTGTGGAAAGTGCCACAGAGTAGTGCGAGTGACTTGACAAAAAATTGTGCGGTTTAGGTAACTGTAAATTTCAGCTGTTAATGTAAAACAAGCAATAATACACTTTTGAATATATATATTGAAAAGGAGAGCTTGGAATTAATACACGTGAGAACATTGCAGTTATAGTCTGCATTAAAAAAGCCGAGATCACATTCTGGATATGCAAACAGGCAGAGAGTACCTGTCCATCCCTGGATATGGGATGCAATTACATAATTAAAGACTGTGGTTTCGTTCAGATGTATGAAGAGGACAAAATGTGGTTGTTCAGGCAACATGAACTATAGCATTTTGCACATTCTGAATACAGGAAAGTAAAAGATTAACCAAGAAGATTCAGCCTTGGTGGCAACGATACAGACACCCCTACTTGGGTCCTCTCAGACCACTGCCGGTGACCTACTGACTCTTGAGCTTGTGGGGTGACTCACGGCCATAGCACTTTGTAGTTCTGTTCAATCCTTGGTGCCACCTCTTGCAGTGGCCCCGTGTCTGCACTCCAGCCCAGGTACACAGGAGAGGACAGGGCTGGGACTGGGGTGGCCTGGGACACCAGGAGGAACATCCTCAGCCTTGCAGATCTCAGCTGGACATGGGCCATCACCCTCTCCAGCACCACACATTTGGGGCAGGTGTGTGTGCATAGCAGAGGGATTTTTGAGTTAATTACACAATATCAAGTGTTAGTTCAAAAGCTGAAATGGTCAAGAGATACCTATGTGGTATGCATCAAGAAATGGCCTGTGTGGCACTGGAGATCAGACTCAATAATTTAGGGGACTTTTGCTCTTGAGTTCACTGAAGGCAGGATTTCAGCCAAGGTGACATCTTAACTTGAGACACATTTGTCTTGAAATTATTTGTAGTGAAGTGAACAGCTGTAGTTGTGCTCCATATCTTCTGTACTGGTCACTGAGGACTTTTTTAATTTTCACATTAACCCTATTGTATAATTAGAGCCAGTAATGTTAAAAGGCGTTTAAGCCAATAAATGCAAGACATATGCTCAATAATTGAATCATTAGAGTAATAATAATTCTCTTTTTTTTCTTAGTTTAAATTTAGAAGAAGTGATAAGTCACTGGGGTATATAAAATGCTGCGCAGCAGATGTAAAATAGAAATTACTCACAAAAACAGATTAATTAAGATAATCTGTACATAGCACTTTTATTACTATGAGAATCTTACATCTGTATTTATACATAAATCCCTGAAAATAAAGTGCAGTATTTGTACCGTGAGCACTATAAGTGTTAATTAAAAAAACGTGCAGTTTTAGCTTCCAGATAGATAGTATTTTTCTTTCTTGGCAGTAGATCCCTATGGACTTTCTCTTCATTTTAGTTCAAATGCAAACTATGAAGTCATTGATGACTTCTTAGCCAGAGTCGTCATTTGCATCTTACTCATATAATACAATATTCTCAGACTTTTAGTTGTACTTAAATAATTATATTATCTGTTTCATACAGGGCACCATGTATATTTAGGTTAGTGCCTAAGTGTCTAATGGAAGGGACTGAAAGAACAGGTCCCTGGTGTTTAGGTTATTAGGTTGTTAAACAGTTGGCCATAGTTGAGTTTCTTACAGCTTGCAATAGATGCTTTCAAGGGTAAAATGCTGAATTGTATGGGCTTGATCCAGTATACTCTAGTTGTGTCATTTCTTATTTATACTTATTTTACAGATATTTGAATGTGGACAATCAGTAAATACTCATCTTCACTCCTTGCAAAATTCCCGTGTATTGTACTTTTTGCTTAAAAGCCTGTTGTGTTTCCCCTTTCAGGTTCAGTTCAATGAGTCAGCTGAGCTTGCTAGGGCAAATCATCACAACGCTAATTGCACACCATAATATAGTGGGGGAGAGGAGGGCTTGAGCACCTTGAGCTGGACTATTTGGAAGCTATTGAAGAGCAGACAGCATGATTCAGAGAACTTGGGAGAATTGTGGCTTAACTGAAAAGAATGTGTGACTCAATCTAAAAACATTTTGCGGCTTTTTGTCTCTCATCTGTTGTAGGGCTGAGGAGGTTAATTCTGCCAGGAGAAAAAAATCACTCCATAGCACCTCAGACTGCGTGTGGTTTTGACTAGCATACACCCGCAGATGAGCACAAGTGCCTGTCCATGTGATGTTAGGGGAACTTGGAGAAATAACTTAATTTAAAATACGGGCTGCACAGTACATCTTAAGTAAATACCATTTGCCAAGCGTGGAAGCAGCCTCGCTGGAACATACCAGACGTTTTGCTTTCCACTCGAAGTCCTTTGCCAAAGAAGGACTCAGCTCTGCAACCTACTCAGATGAATCTTTCTCTGTACCAAAGGAACAAAATAATAAATCCTAATAATGTCAACTGGTATTGTTTTAATGAGCTAGATATTACAGGCCTTTGGCAAAAGTTATGCTCTCTTTTAATAGGATTGAGGTCGGAGGAAGGCCTGTTTGTGTGAGCAAAGTTTCCAGGACTTGGAAATGAAATCTATGTGTATTTATTGTGTGTCTCATTTGCTCCTAATGGCGTAAAGGGTGTCTGACTTTTTTCCCCCTTAATGTGTCACTAGTGTCTTTCATGGTTTGTTTATTTTATTGACTGTGCTGAGCTTATTTCTAATTCTCCATCACTTGAGTGGTTTGGGAGGATAGGAAAAAAGCAGTAAGTTCTAAGTGGAATCTCTAATTTAATTCGAGCTTTTATTCTCCTTAGTCACAAACACACCCCCGCCAGCATCCCACACCCCTCAAACCTGCCATTTTCTGGGAGATTTCTCAGCTTCCTTCTTGAAATCACATTTGCACAAAAATACGACACCCTCTCATTAAGGAAAGGCATTTCCCTAAAGGCTGCAGTGCAGCTTTTACTTCAGAATGTGTCCAAAAACAAAGATGATGGTACAGCTTTTAGTCTTCTCTCTATGAGGTGCTGCTTCTTCTGCAACTGCCCCCCCCCAGCACATGCTGAACATTCTGGGTTTTCTTGACATCTCTAACAGCTCTTTTGCCTTCCTTACTACATAGGTCCTTTGGGACCCTAATTCAATGTCTATTGTCCACGTTATCCAGAGGCTCCTGCTCACATGTTATGTGTTAATAAGTCATGTTCCTCTGTTGGCACTAGGTTTTTGGCAGTGAAATATCCCTCTGAGTGGGCATGTCTGTACTACTAAATGGGAGGTGAGCTGGAGTACCCCCTGCTCTGCTGGGAAGATGAATCTCTGACTCTATTTTCATAGAATCATAGAATGGCCTAGGCTGGAAGGGACCTTAGAGATCATTTTAATCAGTCCTCCCTGCTGCCAGGGACACCACCTCTGGACTAGATCAGGCAACACATGGGGACCGAACAGAAATCGAACGGGAAGCGAACCCACGACCTTGGCCTTGTTAGTGCTACGCTCAACTGACTGAGCTAACCAGATTTTGGCCTGCTCCAGCTAGCTTAACTAAGAGCAAGTTTATGGGAGAGAGGACTAGGCCTGAGTGGTGTCCACATGAACTGAGTGATGCCACGTGACCAAAAAAAGGAAAATCAGGATGTCTTTCATTTAGCAGTGTAAAAACTCTTTGCCAATGCCACAGAAAATGCAAAACGAGGAGAAACCTTGCTCCACAGGTCTAAAGATCTAATATTTATGTTTTTGTATTATTTACCCCCCAAATGGTAAACATTTCCTGCTGTAATGCAATTTTTAATGCTTGAAGCTTTTGAAAGAAGTACACAAAAGTGAATGTATCCTATCATGAACTGCATAAACGTAGAATTTGTTTAAAAAACAATTCCTTAGATCTCTTTCATTATTTCATGTTGTGCAACAGACAGCTGTCATTATCTAACCACAACTCCATTCTTCTTCTTTTGAAATCAATATCCCAAATCTGTGTAAAATCAGAACCTGCAAAGACTATTCCAAATAATTAGGTCACATTGCTCATCCAATAACTGCAGCATCATTGAGCATCCTTTGAGAGGACCTGAGATTTGAAGAGGGACCAAAGACGTAAGGTGACTCTGGATATGAGAAGGAAAATGTCAACACTCGCATGGCACAGGCGTAGGACTCGTCTGAAAGGCACAGTCCTTTTGCATCCTTTTAATTTCAGGAAACAGCAGAATGAATAGTTTTTCGTAGTCTCCAAGTAGTAGAGGAGTGGGAGTTTGGACAGGACAAGACTCTTGGAGCCACACAATGTGGCTTTTTCATAATATATTTGGCAAACTCAAATGTTCTGTGGGATGAATCTACGTTTTGTGTCTTTAATTGCATCTGATAGCGGCAGCTGAATATCTAATTAGTTTGTGACTTTGAAGATAATGTCTTTTTCTTCCTGAAAACGTTTATCTGAAGGGGTAATGTAAAATCCAAAAGTTAATGCTTAGCACAGACAGTGAGGCAGTAAATCTTTGGCTTTTAATTTTTTTTTTTCATTTTTTACAGCTATATTTATATACATTTCTCAGGACTTTTTAAAGCTGCCATTTTGTCAGCTTCACTTTGTTAAAAGCATGGCGGTCTGCCTAGGTCTTATCCAGAGTTGAAATGACTTTCTCTTTTTTTAAATTCAGCAAGCATCAGACTATATCTGTTTTAAAAAACCCTTCCAAATTAACAAGATATTCAGAATACTTTGTCCAAAACTGCTTCATCATTCAAACTGTTGATTCTGCATTAAAACCCAGACAATCCCACCAAAACTCGAGCCATTGAAGCAAAAGCTCTATTTCATATCACTGCCTGAGTGATGTAGCCTGCATTGAATAATACCGGCGCTGATTCATGGCCGGGATTGTTGCGTCTTCATTCAGAAACTCACATCTTCATCCCGCCAGTGTCTATTCAGACATCACGGGAGCGTCGCCACCTAAGGAAATGTAGGGCTGTGGTTCATCTCTGAGATGCTTCAGATCATCCCACCCCAGTGGCTTCTGGACCTCACACCCTCATTGAGGGGCCATGGGCAGGAGGCGATAGGGTGCCCTTGCGCGTGGGGCACGAGGTTTTGTCTGTTCAGACCAAGAACGGTCTATTCACCAGCAGCTTCTGAAGGAAGGAAAAAATTTCCGGTGACATTTTAATACTCTTTTATGCGGAACTATTTTTAGATGGTGCTGTTGCCAGTCATGTCAAATGCTTTGTGTCTTTTGAGTTTTCGCCGAACTGCATAATAAGCGTTTCAGCTCCCCGGCGCATAATGGTAGTGTTATTTGCTGAAAGTCTTATTATTTCAAGTGGCCTCTTATCTTAAGATCAGTTCATTAGTTCTGGCCTCTGAAGTTTAAGAGGAAACAACTATGGTTGCTAAAAATAATCTAAATTAATTTTTTGGGGTAATACTTACTTTCTCTAACATCTGGTTCTGAAAGTCTATTTTAAGACTACAAAGCAGATGATGTATATTTCAAGGCTGTAATCTGGTTTCTGACATCCACTGCTGAGTTGCTAATCTGGGTGAAAGAACGGGACTACTCCTGAGGGAAATTTAGTACTTTTTTCTGTTATTTGGGTTACCTTTTTAGTCTGAGAGCGCAAACCACTTTGCACCTCAGGTACTTATGGAAAGCCGACAGCAACGAGAGCTGTGAAGAGGGCTCACTTAGATTCCATCTGGCCCTGTTGCACACTGCCTCCTCCCACAGTCGCTAGCCCAGGGACTACTACTGACACACAGGGCGTGGCCAAAGGCCTTGCATGTGTCCCAGAACCCACGCTTAAAGTTCTGCTGTGGCACTGTCACTGCTGGCCGCCAAGCTAGCTGAGGGATGGAGCTCAGGTGCACGGACGTGAGACATCAAGTGGACATATACAAGAGCAGAGGAGTGGAGTAAGATCATGTCAACTGACTGGACTATGGTGTAGAAGCCGAGCAGACACGAGTTTGCCTTGTTTTATCTATCTATCTCTCTCTCTCTCTCTCTCTCTGTCTATCTATCTATCTATGTACCTATTAATCTACCTACCTACCTATCTTTACAGATATTTCTGTATTATATAATTTTATAAGCCTAAAAATAAGATTTCTGAGGGTAGTAGGCACTTTGAGTACAAAGATTTAAACAGGGTACTGTTGCTGGAAGTTGCAATGACCAAGAATTTTCTCATCTGTCCACAGTACAGGGACCACAGCTGAGTACCAGGCCCAGCAATCTGGGCCAGATATTCTGCAGAATATCCCTTATATGGGAATGTTTCCTGATTCCATGTCAATAGTAGGATTTTGTCCTGACATTAGAAACTTTCATTCGAACCAGTTATTTTTTTCATAGCTTAAGCACCCACAGGTTATTCAAGAAAATATTAGCTTACTTGATTTTAACCAGGTAATTATATGTTAATCAGAAATAGCTCAGACCTTTGAAGTTGTATTGTTGTAGACAGATTGGTTTTAGACCAATTCTGTAAAAGACTTTGATTAAGAAAAACTGCGTTGATGTTGGACTCTCGGTGGACATAAGGCCTGAAGTTGTTGTACAAGCAGAAAGACAATCTTCAGCGCTGTGTATGGCGTTATGTGAGAATTAGAGGAAGACAATAGTCTTGGAAATATCCTGTCTTAAGACTTTAATGAGGACCAGCATAAAACTACAGGTGTTTTCATTGTCGCTCTACAGAGCCATTTACTCTCCAGACTAGCAGAGCTTTTTATAGTTCTATGGTCCCTGCTGACTGATTCTGAAAGCAGAAAGTTTTTCAAAAAGTGCTGGTCCCAATAAAGAGACACTACTGCTTTTAAAATAGAAGCTGGATACAAAATATACAGAATTTTAAGGATAAGGTTGCAAGTAGTTGTGTGCATATGTTTTCCTGTTCACCAAAACACTTATGTGCTTTCCACAGCGCTTTCTTCCTCCTGAGCACCTGAAGCTGACAGTTAAAAATCCTCTGGTCTAAACTATTGCCATATAGTTCATTTTGCAGAAAATATATGAAAAGCTGAAATCACAGAATAATTGTCTTTAGTGAATATTCAGTATAGATGGCCATAGTCTATTTAAAGCAAATCAGAAATACACCACCCATTTTTGAAAAGTATTCCTTACTGACTATGTAGCAGCTGGACAACTATAGCAAGTTTTAATTATCTTCAGAAAACAAAAAGCTCTTGCCAACACATGCTGGTTATTATCAGCAGCTGCTGTATGCTGACATACTCTTTCAGCTCACATGAGGCTCAGCTGTCTTAAACAATCATTGTAAAATGTAAAATAGATTTATAGTGATGATCATTTCTTGTTAGATACTTAACTACTGATGTAATTCACACTGAATTTAGGTTCACGTCTTTGTTTAAGCTGTAATAAAATTACATAGAATGACGATTAATGCTTCACGTAAGAGGTGCAAATAGTATGCAACGGGAATTTAAAATATTGAACTGTGGTGCTTTTTTACCCATTCATTAAAAGGAATCAAGTTCCCTCTTGTCATGGTTTTAGCATTTGTATAAATGTAAAATTTTTGTCCTTGCATAACAATTACTACAACATTATCACAATTAAAAAGATAGAAATTAATTTGCGCATTTAAACAGAAATCTTCACCTTTTATATGCCATACTTTTATTAGCAGAAGTGGAGATCTTTACGGAAGTGGTTGTTGTCAAATCAGATGGTGCAGTTCTGTTTATTGTATAATTCAATAGGGTCCGTTTTTTTAATTACATTAGTGTACTCTTCAGAATCTGAGACACCAAGTAATGTATTGAACAT
>NW_009697492.1:0-10803 GCF_000703405.1 Apaloderma vittatum | reverse complement strand
GCTGAAAGACACATAAGTATTCTTTTTCAATACATGTAAAGCCTGTGTGTTCTCCAAACTGGTAAATTCATGAATAACTTGATTTTTAGTGGTGTTTGTTAATTTTAAAATGTTTTGTGTAGACATTGGCACCAAGGCAGTCTTAGGCTCTTGTTGACATGAGTGATTGACTGAGATTTGACGGTTTCTGTTCTGAAGCTTAACCTGGAGGGAAGTGTTACATTCAGCAGACTGCACTCTTGATATTTTAAGGAGTTCTTTGATATAGATTAAAAATATGCATGAGACTCCACATAGCTCTCTCTTACTGAAAAGAGTATTGACTTTCAGGCTTGAACCTTACCTGTTCTTTAATCAAGTTGCAATCTACTGAAACACCGTTCAAATCTTAGTTTTAAGACTTGGGTGACATTCTCCCCTGGAAAACAGGCCGTGTACATACGGTTACATACTGTCTTCACACCAGCTGTGTAAGGGACATTTTTGTTTGCTGCCTCAGACACTCAGTGTTCAGATCACTGAAGACATCTCAGCAAACAAAAATGGTGCTGCAACAAAAAGCTCTAGTTTGTAGGCAAATAATCTGTGCAATAGCATCACAAAGTGCAAGAAATACACCTGGTAGTAGTCTAGTGTCTGACTGCTGGTATGGTAACAGTTTATTTCATCTCTAAAATTTCAGTGAGCAAGAACCTCCCAGGCATCAAGACCAATGACTTTACAGAATCACAGAATAATTTAGGTTGGAGGAGACATTGGAGTTCACCTAGTGCAACCCCTGCTCAGAGCAGGGACAGCTAGATCAGGTTGCTTGAGGCCTTGTCAGGTTTACTTCTGAGTATCTCGAAGGATTGATATTCCACAACTTTTCTGGGCAACTCCTACCAGTATTTGACCACCCTTATGGTGAATTTTCTTTTCCCTTGGATCTAATTGGATTTACAGTGCCACAGCTTGTTTCATCTTTTCATTCTGCAGCTGTGTGCCTCTAAAAAGAGTCTGGGTCCACTTTCCTGTTAAGCAGATGAAGGCAGCAATAAGTTCTCCTAGCTTTAGCCTTTTTTTCTTAAGGTTGAACAAACCCAACTCTGCCAGTGTTTTCGCCTATGTCGGGTACTTCAGCCCTTTGACTGTCTTGATGATGCTCTGCAAGGCTTGCTCTGGTATGCCCATGACATTCTTGTGCTGGGAAACTCCAAACTGAACAGAGTAGTCTCACAAGTGTGGTTTAGAGAGAAACAGTCACTGGCTGCTCCTGTTCAATTTGTTGTCCAGCAGGACCCTGGAGTTCTTTTCTGCCAGGGCTGTCCCTGTCCAGTTAGCCCCAGCCTGTCTTGTTGCAGAGGATTATTCCATCCCAGCTGCAGGACTTTATGTTTACTGATGTTGAACGGTATGAGATTCCTGTCAGTTGATTTCTGCAGCCTGTCAGGGTCACTTTAAAGAACAGCCCTCCAGCATATCAATCACTTCTCCACAGTCTTATATCATCTGCAAACTTGTGTGTACTTTATTCCATCACCCAGACTGTTAATAAAAACATTAAACAGTACCAGTCCAGTATCAATCCCTGAAGGATGCTACTAGTAACCAACCACTTGGAATTTGTAGTGCTGATCACAAATGGTGGGATTAGTGGTCCAGCCAGTTGCCACCCATGCTATCTATCTTTCATTTAGCTGGTTCGGGTATAAGGATGCTGCGGGAGACCAAGTCAAAGACAAGCCCAC
This sequence comes from Apaloderma vittatum, assembly GCF_000703405.1. Taxonomy (NCBI): domain Eukaryota; kingdom Metazoa; phylum Chordata; class Aves; order Trogoniformes; family Trogonidae; genus Apaloderma; species Apaloderma vittatum. The sequence goes on along the minus strand of NW_009697492.1, from coordinate 9,073 downwards.
TTGTCCTGTCTCCTTCCCAACCAACCACCAGAGAACAGTCCATTGGTTATGGTGTACTTAATACCATGTCTATAAATGACCCAAGTTCAAGATGTTGCCCACATTCCTATGGCATAAACAACAATAAACCTTTCTCATTGTAACTCTTGTTGTCTTCAGTTTTATATAAATTAATATCAACACAGATAATTCAACCAGGACCTTCAGCTTCACTGATCTGTGCTATAAGGTGTATGCGGCAAAGTCTCTGTAGACCTCCCAGTTCTGTAAGATGCTCTGTATTGTATCCATAATTCGTTGAGTGGAACTAACCTGCAGTTTCTCAGCAGTCTTTACATGGGAAAATATGAGGAAAGCAGAGAAAAAAATTGCCTCGTTTAGTTGTGATCTGTCTTGGTAAGCTGTTGTCATGTATTCAGTCAAGTCCAATGAGTTGATGTCACTTGAATTAAATTGTTTTATGCCAGCCTGAGGAGGTGCAGATTAGTTTAAGAAAATATGGGGCAAAGGAGAGATACAGAGTGAGATAACAGGCGGGAGCGGCAGGTCTGTTCCACCCTTCCCGCTATCATTCTTTCCCGTGTACAGCACGAGGTGGGGCCACACCAGCAGAGCAGCTGAAGGAGCCACAACTGAGATCAAATATAAGGCAAAGGAGGGGTAAGGAGACACACAAGGTGTGGCACTGCTGTCTCTGCTGCAGGAGGTAGAGGAGTCCACCAGAAATACCCAGGGCTGCTGAATCAGAAATTGTTTTTCTCCCTGACTTCTGAGTCTTATTCTTGCCAGCAGCAATGGAGAGCTGTATTTAAACTGCCATTACCTTTCCAGGATTACAAATATGACTCAGGTAAATGAGGGCAAGTACATGCAGGTCTACTGCTGGGACGTGCACATAAGAAAATGAATCTGCACAGCTTGTTATTCCTATGAAAACAGATGAGTTTGGAGCTATAAATAGGCACCTAGTTATTGTCACCTACCTTTTTTTATATCCTTTGCTCCAATTCTGATCAGTAGAGGAAAAATACAAATCTCAGATACCAAATGCATATGAAAAAGTTACTTACCTGTTGTTTCTCGCAAACATTTTAAAAGCCATCACAGATATATTTTTTATGATCAGAGTAATTGGTCTGGAGGAATTAGCTTAGCCAGATAAATAATTTTACTGGTTTTCACTATTCATGTCTTTAATAATAAAGTAAATCACTCACAGAAGAAAAAAAAAAAAAGACGACTCTGAAGTAATGGCTTAAAGTATGTTGACCTAAAAAAAGCCTGAAGGCCTTTGGATTATAAGGAGTCCACTGTGATTCTGCATCTAGTAAACCTAGAAAACCTTACTAGAGTCTCCTCTAAATTGGAATGTTTTGTACCATATCAAAAATTAGGAAGAGTTTCCACTGGCTAGTGGAAATAATAATTATAAGTGGTGCTGTATGTTTTCAAAGTAAAGCGTGACTTGAAAGATGTATTTTTTGAACCTCCCTGACCCCCCTTGCCAGACCAGTTGAAACTCTTGGGGCAAGCAGAATTGACAAGTATTGAGCACCCTTTGAAAACTCTGGTAGCTGCTCTAGGATGTGGGATCTGTAGCTGTTACTGCAGTTTGAAGATCAGAGGATGGACACAGCAAAGGAGATTTTGATAAAGGATAGATGGTAACAGAGCAGAGAAGCGAAAGTTAGAATTCTAGATTCCCCAGTGCTGTGTTTAAGTAGACTAGATCATGCTGCCTTTCCAGAATAGAAGAACATACAAAAAACATACTTGCATTAAAATAATACCATTTATTTCATGAGGCATTGCACCTATAGCTCTTTCCAAAGGAACTGGGGAAGATACTGGTATGGCAGTAGCAAGATGACAGTTGTGGCAGCCATCGGGTACCTGACATCTCTGCAACCATCAGTAAGACATACTGACTGGGGAAGATAGCTGGCCTGGAGCACCCTGGGGGCATTCCCTGACCTTTTCTAAATCTCTGTTAAGCACCTGAACAAAGCTTCTTGTACTGACAGCAATATTAGTAATGGGTTGGGAGTGTCCGAGTGAGCAGGGCGAGGGCTGGGGCTTGTCCTTGCAGAGCTGGCTGTGACCTGGGTCCTGGTTTGCAGAAGGGAGCAGCTCGCTGCTCAGCCACCGGCACTGGCCGCTGTCACTGCACACGTAATCCAGCAGAAATGCACATTTTTGCCAAAAGAGTTGTTTTTATCCCTGGCTACTTCCCTCCCTTGGATTTGAGTCGGGTAAAAGTGCAACTGCAGGATGACTTGGATCGGATTGTTTGCCCAAAAGAAAACAGATGATGGTGCTTATATGTACAAGGGAGGTGGTAAGAATATATAGTGAGGGATGGGGCTGCTCCTTTTGATGCCCATCTGCAGCGTTGCTGAATTAAACAAAGTAAGACTGTAGCTACACAAGCAACATAGAGGCAAAAATGCAACTTGGAGTATCGGATTTGTTTTGTTTCCTTATTTCATAACTCAGCAGAATTACTTTAAATAGGGATTTCAAAATATCTTAGCTGGAAATCTAATTAAAACATTGCGACATTATGCATAGATAAATCTAACATTTTTGTTCTACATTCATGTACAAGAATAAAATCCTAGTTTTGTTTGCCTGGATGGTATTGCCTTTGTTATCTGTGGTACGCTGATGTTTGCAGCTCTCTTGATTACTTTTGGAAAGTGGTGTTATTAAACGGGGTCTCTCATTCATAACAAAAGTTCCATAGAAACTGACAGGGCTGAAGGATTTAAAGGTCTCATTCTGAAATGCAGATCATATCTTTTTATTAAGAATTTCTTCATGGATATTGGAAATGTAAAGTTGACATTTCAAGAGAGATCAACGCAAGCAAAGCGCACAGTGCTGCGGCAGAGGAAAGCCAGATTCTCCTGGCATTATTCATAAAGGAAAATATTGGGAGCTCATGGGAATCAGCAGGTAGGAGGTTGCAATGTGCCAGCAATATCATAGTGCTCTTGAGCATGCTTGGGAAATGCAGAGATTCAAAATGGGTCTAAGCTCTTAATTTAATTGCTTGTCTTTCTACTAGTCCAATTTTTCTCCTCTATTTGCTGTACTTTCTTGCCTTATCGCTCTCTGCCACAAGAAATAACAACACAGATTTTTGCCTTATATTTTGCATCTGCCTGCAGAGATAACTTTCTGTAACTGCCATTTTCATTTTGGTATTTTCCCCTTCCTTATCACACTACACACATGCTACCTCTTCCAAATCTCCTTACAAAGTATGCTAACAAAGTGCTTTTACGTGTTTGACAGAACTCCAGTGTGCATAAGGTCACTGATCAATAAAAATAAGCTGTCTAAACAAAATCTTCATATTTATTTTTAGTTTATGTACATTTCATTTCAGTGTTTAAGCTTATTTTTACTTCAATGCACAGAGTTTGCTTGTATAGTTGCCCCTTTCACCCTTTTTTCTTTTCCTCCTGCCTTCCTACTCTGTAAATACAATAAAATGGAAATATGCCCGTAAGCTGATAATTAAAAAAATAATAATAATAATCACAGATTTGGAATGCTTTCATTATATATCCCCCCTAGCTAAAAATATGCAGTTTTATATTTGAGAGCCCACTTAGCTGCAGATTTACAAATCAGAGAGATAAACACTCGTCTGCTGGCACACTTAGCAGCAAAAAATAACACATTCCCAAGTTGGTGTTGCTTGAGGGGGGCTGTAGTACAAATTCCCTGGCAGCTGGGAAAGCAGGACAGGGTGCAAGGCAGCACTGAGAGAGCTTCCTTGGCAAAGGGAAACTCAAGGTGAGCCTCTGGAAGTGGCCATGGGCTGTTGCAAGCAACTGCCTGACCCTACAGGGACACCATCAGGCAGGCAGCAGGAAAATTTCCTCGTTTCATAGAGTTAGGGTAATTTGCTTCATTCAGAGTGTTCTCAGCTATTTTTGCTTTAGACAAGTATGATTTCTTGTCCAAAGCTTGTTTGTGTGCCCTTGCCTTGAAGCAGTAAAAGAAGCAATCATATCCACAGGAGTGTGGCTGCTTGTGCACCACACACTGTCATGTCTTAGGTTTGAGTGCATCATCCCATAATGTTAGATACATAGACACTGTCATAACAAGTGCAGAATTAAAGCTTGCAAACGCTAGACTCACTTGAGGATTCTAGTCCACCCTGTCCATAATCTAAGACACTTGCAATAAGCCAGGACTCTACTATATAAACACAGCATATATGCTCAGTATGCCCTGATTAACTCTTACATGCATCCATAGATGAGATGAAACACATCTATAGCTGAAACGTTCTACCATTGACTGCACATGAGAATCTTGGAAATGATCCAGCAGTAAGGCATCCATCAGTCAGCTGTTTGTTCCTCTCGCCTGCAAGGTTTATTGCCAGTTCCACCTGTGAATGAATGGCCCAGCTCAAACCCATTCAGGAGATCCTGATCTGCCCTGGGGATGCCCAAGGACAGCACTCCAGGAGGTTCCTAGGAGGTTCCTAGGAGGTTCCTAGCCCCTTGTCGGCCTGGCACTTTGATAAGTTGTGTGGCAGTTCATTTTGGGACACTGTGGCTTTCCCTGTTGAGCTTTTGGGTAACATGAAAGGCTTTTGGCTGTGCACACTCCTCTGTTCTGACTGTTGTAGCTGCAGCCAGGTGTGGTGCCGGTGCCCGGAGATGGAGTGCTCTGCAGTGGGTTGTGCCATCCTTGCAGCACAGTGCACATACAGTGTAGGAGATATTTGTGGGGTATTACAAAACGGCTTGTGACCCGAGACAGGAATGGTGAGATCACGAGCACCGAATACTGACAGGACCGCCAGGGCAGCAGCTGTTGCCTGTTGCAATCCCTGTGGCACAGCTGCATGCAGACAGGAATGTCTGGCATGGAGGGAGTACACCAGTGAGGGGATTACATGGTCACAGAGATTAAGACAACCAGGAATGCATCAAGTAGTTTTGCGTAAAGCTCTTGAGGTTAGCTAGAGGCAACTGTGCAGATGCAGATTTTGAATGTCACCCCAGCCCAGAAGTTTGATGCCATCACTAAACTGTCACAGGTTTAAACAGTGGCTTTAATGAATAGAAGTCAATAAGCAGTATCCCTGTGGGGATTTGAGAGAGGGCCCAGGGATGGTGAACATGGCTGGTATGTAGAGATAGCATTTGCATCACGAAGGGTTAGTTTAGCTGACCTGAGCTGGTGGTGGCATTATTTGTTTGCCTGAAGCAGCACATTAATAGAAAGGATTGCAGACTGAAGCTGCCCCCCAGAGCAGGTAGGAGAGATCTTCTGGCAACATACATGGTACTGACATGACCAAGAGGTCTGGCGTTTACTTGTTTAAGGAGCAGGAATCTCCTTTTGCTCTGAAGAGAGTAATTACCTTTTCAAAGTCAGTGCTTGCAGTTTGCTGCTGCTGTTGTGTATGAAACCACATTCTGGGTTGATGAACCAGAGGAAGAAAATTGTTTCACTGGTTTGGTTGGTAGAGCACATACTTAGAATCATAGAATCATAGAATTGTCAAGGTTGGAAGGGACCTTAAAGCTTAAAGATCATCTAGTTCCAAACCCCCTGCCCCGGCCAGGGACCGCCCCCACTAGATCAGGCTGCCCAGAGCCCCATCCAGCCTGGCCTTGAAAACTTCCAGGGATGGGGCTTCCACCCCCTCTCTGGGCAACCTGTGCCAATGTCTCACCAGCCTTATGGGAAAGAACTTCTTCCTAACATCCAGTCTGAACCAATCCATCACTAGCTTCAATCCATTCCCTCTAGTCCTATCACTACCTGACATCCTAAAAAGCCCCTCACCAGCTTTCTCGTAGGCCCCTTGAGATACTGGAAGGCCACAGTAAGGTCTCCTTGGAGCCTTCTTTTCTGCAGACTGAACAGCCCCAACTCTCTCAGTCTGTCTTCAAAGGAGAGGTGCTGCAGCCCTCTGATCATCCTCGTGGCCCTTCTCTGGACACGCTCCAGCACGTCCAGATCTTTCTTGTGCTGTGGGCTCCAGAACTGGACGCAGTACTCCAGGTGAGGTCTCACGAGAGTGGAGCAGAGGGGGAGAATCACCTCCTTCAACCTGCTGGCCATGCACCTCTTGATGCAGCCCAGGACACGACTGGCTTTCTGGGCTGCAGGTGCACACTGATGGCTCATGCTGAGCCTCTCGTCCACCAGTACCCCCAAGTCCTTTTCTTCAGGGCTGCTCTCAAGCCAGTCACTGCCCAGCCTGTATCAGTGCCTGGGATTGCCCTGTCAGTACTTGGGATTGCTTTGGCTGAATGAAGACATGGCCTATTTGGTGCAAGTGTGCTCTGTGTCTTCACATGCGCCCAAAAAGTGCAATTTTAATCACAGTAGCTGCTCAGTACCACTATAGCAGGAAGCACAGTGCTGTGTGATGTTGCAGTTGTTTATTTTGACACTGCTTATGTGTCCCTATATGAGACTGAAATATGACTAAAAGCTCTAGATACAGGTTTGTGCCTCTTCTTTCTTAACTAAGCTCTCAGAGACTGGTGTAGTTCTGGGTCATAACATTTGATTAAAAAGCATGTAAGCATTAAAATGCCAACATTTCAAGCATTCACGTAGCAACTGAGTGGTGCAGAATAGGCAAGAAAATTGGGAAGTGCAGAGTCCTTTGTAAGCTGAGCATCAAGCGGGGAGTGATAATGGAAGTAGTCTCCAGCAGGGACGCTGCCATCAAACACACCATCTGTAGAGACGGGGACTTCGAATAAAAGCCTGACCTAATTTGTGTGATCAAAGCTTCTTGTCAGATTCATGTGCAGACTCTCTCCACCTAGGCTCTTTGTAGGACAGTGTGTGTGTGTGGTGGGGCGAATGTTCAAGGGCCTGTTCGATGAGTGCGGAGTGCTATTTGTTTAATGCCAAACCTCCTAAGTGGGGTTAGATGTGCTTGCCAACGTCAAATATCTTAATCTGAGCCCTAAATGCTGCGATAATGCTTTTCTCAAATGCGATGTCAAAGTTAGGCAGCGTATGGCAAGGCTTGTGGCTTAGGGTATCTTGTTAATGAATATTATTGCATTGCATTTAACTGCCTCAGCAGTGTCCTTATTAAAAATTCAGCTTGCTATTTCTACAGTAAACAGGATGATATTTTCTAAGCAATAGATAACACGAACTGGTTCATGAACACCACGCCCAGTGAGGGCTTCTTTGTGGTGAGGTAGCACGGCGAGGTTGAGCTTTGTGCGGGTTTTCTTTGGCTTGATAAGGATCGAGTTTGTGCTGAAGCCTTTTCTATAGTGAGCCACTAAGAGGCTCTCTTTCCATTACACTGCTGCTTATTTTCACAAAACTTGCAAGAGTTTAGTACCTTTGAGCCATCTGTCTCTTTTTCAAATCAGCCAATTCATTCAAAAGTTATTGGGGGAGGAGATAAGGAGTCTGACACAGACAGACCAACACACAAAGCATGGTCTTGTGAGTGGCATTTCCTTAGGAAATCAGGCTAAACACACGTTACACAAACAGATTCTTAGAAGAAGTCTTTGTGGACTCTTTCATATAATTTTCTGCAAGTTTCAAATTAAAAATTGGCTTACAGTAGTAGGTAGAAGCAAATTTCAGCTTATAAAGGGGAACCTTCCCCCATTTTTGATATGCAGCATGAGAGAAAGCCCAAAACAAGGCCTGAAATACAGCAATGATACTTGTTCAGGAAGAGCCTACTCAAAGGAACCATCCAGCTGTGGCGGTAAGATCTGCTTAGAAACCTGCACGTAATGGACGTGGATATCTGACTTGCCAGTTCACGGACCTATTTTGCAATGCCATTATTTACATTTCATGGTGTCAAGTCTGTCCAGGAGCTTTGGAATGACTCGGGAGTTCAAATCTGCTCACAGTGAATAATTCTCTTAAATCAACCCACATGAGCTCAGAGTGCAGTGCTGTTTGCATTGCAGCCGCAGCACCATAGGTCCAGACTTTAACAGACATTTGACGTAATAAATTTACTGCCTCAAAAAGCTTACAGTTGTGACTCCAACCCTTATCTTTATGCACTGCAGGTAGTTATACTCAAACAAAGGAGGTTATGTTGAGCAGCTGGATGAGTCACTGTAGGCTGAAAGCTGAACATAGGCTTAGGGACAATGGTTGGGTACACTTGATTACAACAGATGGGAGGAGCATATGGTGAGAAAGATATGACTATTGGCAGTTGAAAACATAGCAAGGCCAGAGGCATGATATGTACATGTGGCTTATGATGTATACATATACAATGTTTCTTCACCATTCAATTAAAAAATTTGTCCAGTGGGAGATGTAGGTTTCTCATGTTAAAAAGTGGCATATGATTGCATTAGATGGTAAAATGAGACTATCATATAACATTTGTCTCTACTTTGCCCTATAATAGGGACAAAAGTATTCTTTAGTCATAAATACTGGTGGACCTTAGTCATAATTGTATAGTTGCTTCTCTGTATTACAGTAATGTGTCAGGGTAGTCTTCATGACCTACACCCAGGGCTGTCTAGTCCTGGACTGATGTTTGCATATGCCCAAGTCACCAAGTGGCACTGTCAGTGCTCTTGGGGATCTAAAAACCAGCTTCTTGCTGCAAAATGTCAGAAGAGGTTACATCCTGTATGCTTTTTATATGGGATATGGCTACCGTAGCAAATACCCTATAAAGACACCATGTGGTCTGGCTGACTTTAAAGTTGATGCTTTAAAAAATATTTTTCAGGTGCAGACTTGGCAAGTTCTGAATGAATTTGAGCAGAACCCAGTATTTTTTATTATTTCAATGAAATTTTGTTTAAAAGAAAAATCAATTTTTTAGAAAGCATTTTCTTATGTTTTGCTATAGATTGAGCCATTTTTATCTGAAAGCTGTTCTTTTTAAATTCTAAGAAGTCTTTTTGCCAGTAGGAACTAAGTGGTTACTTTCACACAGGTACTAAACAATTGAAACTTTTTTTTTTTTTTGCTGATCCTAACATGTAAAGATACTGAAGAAAAATGGAGGTGAACTCCATAGGGCACAGGACTTCAAAATAAATTGGGAAATATCAAT